>NC_086376.1:94204751-94506939 GCF_036588685.1 Mytilus trossulus | reverse complement strand
TTTCAATCCGTGAACAGAATTTATTAAATTTCAATCATGCAATGGATATATCAAGCACTTTGACTTTTTGAAAACAAGTAGTATACTTCGTACATAGCTTGGTCTTTAATCGCTGGAGTTTAATAACAGTAAACTATAAAAAGGGTCATCATATAACTGATGATAAGAATGCTCTCGAATTACACTCGGGACCTGAAATGAATCTAGAGTACGATTATAGGTTTAAAAATATCGGCTAACTGCGATAGACAGTCACAGGACAAAAATCACATTACAGAAAAACCCACAAATTTGATAGGACAAAAAGTCACAAATAATAGTTGACGATTATTGGTATATATATATATATATATATATAAGAGAAAGTGCTCGAAATATTTCTTTTTACTGCATTTATTTTCATTTTTAAGTAAAAAAAATTTTCATAAGCCTTGAAAATGAAAAGTGATTTAATTTTAATCCGGCAAAGGACTTATTTCTTGGCACTATGAATCAATTTAAGTACCTTAACATTTGTTTATATAACAATATTGTGTGATCATTATTGATATCTATATTTCCATATGTTATGAACATCCTTTTCAAATAATTATTTTCAAAAAGAGTAAAAACAATTCTAGGGAACTTTCCCTTTAAAATGTTTTAACCAGTCTGTGTGAAAGTTTATTCTTCTTTATTTATATTGTTTCAACCGATCACAGACATATATATTTACATGTATATATGTAAATATGTCTCTGACCTGACCTTCAATAACTGTTAATTGCATTAAATTATAATTTAAAGATCATTAAATAATAGGTCAAAATGATTCAGTCCGGGTCCGGTATCCAGTCCGGGTCCGGCGTCTAGTCCGGGTCCGGGTCCGGGTTTCATACTTGAGTCCGGGTCCGGAGTCCGGTCCGGTCCGGG
Source organism: Mytilus trossulus (assembly GCF_036588685.1). Classification (NCBI taxonomy): domain Eukaryota; kingdom Metazoa; phylum Mollusca; class Bivalvia; order Mytilida; family Mytilidae; genus Mytilus; species Mytilus trossulus. The sequence goes on along the minus strand of NC_086376.1, from coordinate 94,506,027 downwards.
TTTCAGTGCGTACCTGAGCTGAGGGAGGAAAAACTTTAGAAAGTGATCAAAAAGAAACTTTGATATAGTATGATCCACTTTTTTCGAAATTAAAATTGAAGTAAAAAAATATTTTGATTGAAGTATTTACGGTAGTTTAAACAGGTATCATTAAAAAGTATCATGCATGGTGAATTGTTTAAACAGGGACCCAGATAGCTTCAACTGGATAAAAGAGTTGTGTAATTTTAGAACTTATCCGGAATGGAATAAATAGCGATTAGGTGTATTGTATATCAGGGGGTCCTACTAAAATGCGCCCGGGTGAAGAAAAAGCGCCCGGGGAAAATAAAAAGCGCTCAGAGAAGAACATATAGCGCCCGGGGAACAGAAAAAGCGCCCGTGGAAAATATTTAGATATTTTATTGGCATGAGACAACTTTGTTAAATTATGAACATTGATTTTTTTTCAAATTTTAGACAAGTAATTTGCAAATTCAGATAATAGACATTTGTAATAAAGCACAAAAACAAGTATGAATATTTCAATTTTAACAATATTATATGAATACTATTTCGAAAGACTGATAATAATATTAATGGATCACAGTTTATGCGGCAGATTTATAACATGTAAGACATCAAAAGACATGTTTCAACGTGCAGTTTCGAAAATAATAGACCTCAAGCACCGATTATTTTTAATAACCGGCAATCATGATTCTTCTATATACTCTTATTTATATTTACTAACTTATATACAATTTTGAAATGTAAAATGTAAAAGTACAACAACACTTTAGATGTAGCATCGTACATATCCCCATTTTTATTACTTAGGACAAAACAAGCAATGATTAGTTATTTTTGAAGGAAAAAAAATATTGTTATGAAATATTATTATTTTCTACTCCCGGGCGCTTTTTTTGTTCCCCGGGCGCTATATTTTCTTCTCCGGGCGCTTTTTCTTTTCCCCGGGCGCTTTTTCTTCACCCGGGCGCTCCCGGGCGCATTTTAGTAGGACCGATATCAGGGGTTTACATTATGGACGGTTCCATATAACATTGTAGTTCAGGGGATGTTTACATGTTTAGTCGTATCTGGTATCTTAATGAAAACGATGTACATTATTTCTACATATTTGTATATGTTGAAGGAAACAGCTCAATTTCATGATAATTTGGTATACAGAAACATGACATCAGTTTTTTTGCCTTTGATGCTATCATTTAGCTGAAAATTCTATTTTAGTTGAAAAAATGCTATAATAATGGCTTTACATATTGAACTAATACTTTTTTAAATGATTTTTCCCAGCAATGGGAGTATTTTGAAGTTCAAGGTTTCATCTTTCAGTTTATGTAATAAAATTCTACTGTTTGCGATAAAAATATTCTCTGTTTAGGGGTGTTGAAATAAGGTCTTACATAGGTGATGCGTATCTGATCCGTGATTTGTATATATTCAATGGTGCTCTCGGTAAGGCCAAAAAAATATGTTTGTTTACGGGTACCTGACCAATCCTATTTTGAGCACCCACCCTAAGCCATTTTATTGCCGTCGTAAGAAATAATCCAATCATAAATAGGGGAACTCTCGCCCCATGGACAACTCGGACCATGCAAGACGGACCACAAAATTCAAAATCATGGCTCAAAAATAAAATGGACAAAATAATAAAAAGAAAATACCGACCTACCTACCTACCCTACATATTTTGATGATGTAACCTTAAACAGACATGTTAGTTTTCTCGTTTGAATTGTTTTACATTGTCTTAATTATCAGGGCCTTTTATAGCTGACTGCTGTATGGGCTTTGCTCATTGTAACATGTACAACAATCAAACATCAACCCACACTATACTGAATGTCATTGAAAGACATCTAGAGGTTGATATCAGAGGCCGATTTAGGGGGGGGGGGCGAGCCCCCGCTTTTTGAGAAAAAATTTGGTTGCATATATAGGGAATCACTGAATCGTGACTGGAGCTAGCCCCCTCTTAGGTCAGTCAGTGGGCCCCCACTTTAGAAAATTTCTGGATCCGCCACTGGATATACAGTATCGAACAGAAGATAAAAAAGGGAACAATATGGTGAATTTTAGAGATTAATATTATTTCAAGTACATTTGAAATGTTGAAGATATATTGTTTCGATTTTTTTAGTTCTAGGTTCCACGGTGACCTAGCTTCCATTTTCGAAAACTGTTTAAATGCTAGTCTATTAGAGGTATATTTCCTTTTCATTGCCAATTTGGTTGTAGATATGGAATCTTATTTTACCATGAAGTCAGATTTGAAAATGACTTTGGGAATGAAGATATCATAAAGACTGAATGTCAGTTTTAGTCTTATATATGTACTTTATAATTTTAGTCTTGCATGTACATGTACATAATTATGTGTACACATATCACTGATTCAGTGGCAATGGTAAATAGACACTGATAAGTCTTGGATAATATTTTATAGTTTTGAATGTTTTGTCCGTTGACTAAAATTAGGTGGAGGTTTGTGTGTTCTTATTTCCAACAGAGGTAAACCCAACACATATCAATATGTGCATGAAGCAAATTGATAGTTGCTAGATACGGAATGATTGTACCACAAGAAAGTTTTAACCTGTGTATATATACTTAAAATATGATAAAAAAAAATCATGTCTTTTTCAGGAAATCTGAATCCAACCATGTAGTATGGAATGTTTTTGAGATGTGGTTTTGGTCGATGGATGTTAATGAAGGACCTGTAGTACAAAGTATATCACTGAATTTAGCTCTTTGTCTAAGTGTATTATTGAATACTTTGCTTTGAGCTCAGTTCATTGTTATGCAAATCATTCTTTGTGAAATAAAGATTTGACAGAAAACTCTCATGTACAAGGATTTGTCAAAGTAGTATCACCTCTATTTACAATGTAAGTATTAGGGAGATAAAAGCATTCTATTTTGATTTGAACCAAACATATTATAAAAAAAAGAACAAATTTACCTGAGAATGCTACTACCACTACTAGCAATATGATGCTAGGTTGTTTTAATACATCTGTACTGCCTACTGATGACTCGGTTCTGAGTGTAAATGGTCCTAAAACTATGCGGTGAAAAATTATAAGGCATATCTAGGCTTATCAATTTCTAAAACAATATTTCATTGTACATGTTTGAAATTTTTATACAACCAAAGGAAATTTTGCAGTTGAAATACATGTAGGTATCCTGTCGTCGTCTCCCAAGACGGATGGTTTCCAGATAATAACTTCAGTATAAGTAAAAAGGAAGCCTTAAAATTATAACATACTGTGGATTCATTTATTTTCGTGGGTACCAATTTTCGTGGATTAAAGAAAATTTGCATTTTCGTTGATATTTAATTTCGCGGTTTTGCCGAAGTCTGCATACAAGCCTATAGAATATTTGTTAATCGTTGAACATTTAATTTCGTGGTTAGACTCTACCCACCAAAGCCATGAAAATTGGTATCCAACAAATAATAATGAATCCGCAGTAATATTTATAATCATAAAAGGAAGCTTGGGATTGTTTTTGGGGGTGGGGGGGGGGGGGGGGGGGGGTTATATATATATAGTCCCTAAGGTTTAGGAATAAGGGTTCCAAAGGTGACCAAAACAAGCATTAATCTAGTGTCCGTACAAAAAGTTGTGTATAAGTATTTCAATTGTTCTGAAATTGTACCATAATAATGAATACCATAAGAAGAAGGTTTAGGTCTATTTTGTGGGTTATGGGGCAAACAGTCTAGGAATTAAGGGCCAAAAACAAATATTTTTGTAGATTCCAGACAATAAATTGGAGTTATTTCTTTGTCCAGAATGGTTGTTGAATTACCTAAAACCAATGCTTTATGAAATCTTCTTTAAAAATTGGAGTTATCTTTCTCTGTCCAGAATAGTAGTTGAATCAACTTAAAATAATGCTATACATGTATATACAATATACAATGCAAAATTCACTTTACTACCAACTGATAAATTTAAGCAGTCTTTAATAGCCATTCAGTGATTACAAGCACTTTGATTATCATTCTAGGGTTATGCCCTTTCATAAATGGAAAAATTTCTCAAGTTTGTCTCAACTAAATTAAGTGAAATGTGTATAATGCTTATTACCTCTAAACTCAGTTTAAGTTCAATTTTTGGCAGCTTCACTTTATGTACCTTTTTAACGTTATATGCTAGCGGGGGCATCATCACCATGACTGTATGACATTTATATTTTAATACTTTATGTTTTATTAAAATGAGTAGTCGAATAATTATTGTTGCAAACTCCATTAGAAATTTGATTTGAGATTATTTTTATACGACCGCAAAAATTGAAAACTTTTTGGTTGTACATTGGTATCACGTTGGCTTCACCGTCTTCATGCAAAGACATTTGGTTTTCCCACTCTAACTTAAGTAAAAGTCAATAGAAATATATGAAATTTAGACACAAGGTTTATGACCATGAAAGGAAGGCTGGGATTCATTTTGGGTATTTTGGTCTCAACAGTTTAGGAATAAGGGCCCAAATTAGCATTGTTCTTGGTTTTTGCTCTATAACTCGAGTATTAGTAAACAGAAATCTATGATATTTTAACATAAGGTCTATGGCCACACAAGGAGGGTTGGAATAGATTTTGGTAGTTTTAGTCCCAACAGTGTAGGATTTAGGATCCAAAAACAGGTCCCAAATAAGCATTTTTCTTGGTTTTTTGAACAATACCTTTAGTATAAGTTAATAGAAATCTATAAAGGTTTATGACCACAAAAGGAAGGTTTGGATTATTTTTGGGAGTTTTGGTCCCAAGGAATAAGGGGCCAAAATTAAACTTTGTTTGCTTTCATCAAAAAAATGAAGATTTGTGCTTCTTTGATATGCCAAATCTAACCGTGTTAAGATTCTTAATTTTCGGTCCTGTTTTTAAATTGATCTACATTAAGGTCCAAAGGGTTCAAAATTAAAATTAGCTTGATTTTAACAAAAGTTTAATTTTTGGGGTTCTTTGATATGGCAAGTCTTAACATGTACTTAGATTTTTGATTATGGGCCCAGTTTTCAAGTTAGTCCCAATCGGGGTCAAAAATTAATATACTAAGTATTGTGCAATAGCATGAAATCTCCAATTGCACAGTATTGTGCAATAGCAAGAAATTTTTAATTGCACTGTATTGCACAATAGCAAGAAATATCTTATTGCACAATATTGCGCAATAGCAAGAAATTTTCAATTGCACAGTATTGCCAATAGCCAGGGGTCGATTTCACAAAAAAAATTAGGACTAAGATTGGTCTTAAGTCATGAACAAATCAGTATACTTACTATAAATCTTAGTCGTAAGTGTTTTTGTGAAATCGACTCCTGGAATATTCAATTGCACAGTATTGTCCCGTTTTCAAATTGGTCTACATTAAGATCCAAAGGGTCAAAAATTAAACTTTGTTTCATTTCAACAAAAATTGAATATATGGGGTTCTTCAATATGCCGAATCTAACTGTGTATTTAGATATTTAATATTTGGGCCCCGTTATCAAATTGGTCCACATGGAGGTCTAAAGGATCTAAAATTAAACATTTTTTGATTTCATCAAAAATGAATTCTTCGGGTTCTATGATATTCTGAATTTAACCATGTATTTAGATTTTGGATATTGAACCAAAATAGGTAAACGTCCAATTTAAATTTTTTAAGTTGAAGTTCTTAATAGACCACATTCAATCTGTGTCAGAAACCTATGTTGTGTCAACTATTTAACCACAATCCAAATTCAGAGCTGTATCCAGCTTGAATGTTGTGTATATACTAGCCCAAACCGTTCAGGTTTCCACCTCTGCAGTTGTATAAAGCAGCACCCTGCGGAGTATCTGTTCCTTTCATTTGTTATTTCGTAATTTGTGTGAATTAACATTGTTACAGTAAATGTTAATTACTACACTTGCATACCACAACAAATACTGTATTGGTACATGTAGCACTTATATTTGGATCCATATAACAAAACAAAAAATGAAAAAGAATAATTTTGCAATACCTTTTGAGTACTAAATAGCTTTTTAGGTATTTAGACATATTAAGACTTTTTAAGTAGATGTTGATGATATCTGCTTGACATGCTTCAAATTCGATCAGTTTACTTTTGGAGCAGTTATGATACTTTGAAGCATGCTCACAAACGTTCTTTGAGTGAAATCATTGTTATATTGGTCAAAATTTGTCTTTGCTTCGACCAGCTTTGGAGGAGATATAAAGAATTGATATAAATCAGCACAGATGTCTTTTCTTATTTAGCCCCAATAATCATGTCAGACATGAGCCATTGTCATTACTTAAAACCAATAAATTTATTCTAATCTGAGGAAGAAATTCGACATTTTAACAAAAAATTACTAATGATACTGACGATCCACCACAAAGTAATGTAAATAGAACCATACCAATAGTAAGCAAATACATATAAAAAAGATGAGGTATGATTGCCAATGAGACAATTCTCCACAAGAGACCAAATCGACTCAGAAATTAACAATTGCTCTCCCAGCTACAAAATGTATCCAAAACCAAAGATGTAGAACATGTTCTATCATAATCATTTGGTAACTAATGTAATTACTGTCTCCCCATGTCTGTATTGAACATAAAAAAATATAAAATAAATAACACTCCTAATGCTCAGATCGGTTGTCACCGTGCAACACAGTTATTAACACCATATAGGAAAAACATTGAACTTTATTGTCATAAGACACTGTTAAACATCCAAACATACTATCCACACTCATCTGTGTCCACACTTGTATAATTATAAAAAAAATCTTTCAATACCTATAATAGTTCATAACAACATAAGGTAACGAGTCGACGCTTCTTATTTAGGAGACAACCTTTTAGATTTTTCCAAAGCTTTCGATAAAGTCCCCCATAAAAGATTAGCCCAGAAATTAGAATTTTATGGTATTAGAAATCAAATTTTAAATTGGATAAATGACTTTTTAGCTGACAGGCAACAGCAAGTACTACTAAACGGTGTAAAATCTTCCAAATTAGCAGTTGATTCTGGTGTCCCTCAGGGAACAGTTTTAGGCCCAACATTATTTTTCCTCTTTATAAATGACCTACCCGAACATGTAACTTGCAATGCAAGACTTTTTGCAGATGACTGTTTATTGTATAGAAATGTAAATAATAGTTCTGATGCACAATTACTTCAAAAAGATTTGTCTAGTTTAGTAAAATTGGAAGAGGATTGGCAAATGAATTTTAATCCTGAGAAGTGTTATGTAATTCATATTTCTAAAAAAAGTAAACCTTCCACTTTTGATTATATATTGCACAATCATATTTTAGAAGCAGTAAAAGACAGTAAATATTAGGTGTAACTATAAGCCATGATCTTGATTGGGGAACACATATAAACAATATTACTTATAAGGCAAATAAAACCTTAGGGTTTCTTTGTAGGAACTTAAAAAACTGCACACGTAAGGTTAAAAACCTTACGTACACATCACTTGTCCGTCCGGTCGTCGAATACTCTTCCCCTGTCTGGGATCCGTATAAAAAACAACACATCACTCAGGTTGAGCAGGTACAGCGTAAGGCAGCCAGGTTTGTCTTCAATGATTTTAAAGACAGATCACCTGGAGCAGTTTCAAATTTAATAAAATCATTGGAATGGGAAAATTTAGAAATAAGAAGGAAAAAGGCTAGATTAACTATGCTGTATAAAATAAATTGGGGGTTAGTTGAAGTTCCTAAGGACAACTTAACAATATCTGATAGACGCACTAGGGGGAAACATAAATTTAGGCAAATATCAACAAATAAAGATTTCTATAAATTTTCATTTTATCCTCGCACTATTTCGGACTGGAATTCACTACCTGAAGCAATAGGTATGTCTGACACCCTGGAATCCTTCAAAAGTGGCATATCCACTCTAACATTCAGTGAAGGATCCACAGCAACTTATTAAACTTTAAAGCCACTGTACATAATGTATATATGTTATTGATAACGATTTTTCTTTGTCATATTATTTTTAAATTAAATCCATATGTACATAGCACACAAGTTCCGGGAAGTTTTACACTCCTACCTAGGAGTCTACTCCCGTATTCGGAAGAAGAAGAAGAACCTATAGCTAGTTACGAAACGACTAGGGTACGAAATTACCAGGTTACGAAACGACCTTGCAAAATACTCAGACGTAATAAATTTTAGGTAAACCTACAAAGTGAAACCGAAAGTAGAATTTAGTTTTCTGAGATTGATCTGTTCAACCCTGTGTGTCATGATACCAAAAACAGACTGAACGAAAACTACGTTTTGTCACACTATTTCTATGGTAGGTAGAGCTGTTAATCTATGACCAAGAAAAAGACGTATTTATTTAAATGATGAAAATGATGTTACTTTTATTTATGTTTTCCTGTCAGTTTGATATTGTTTATATATGCAGGAAACAATATCTGATTATTACACAACTCAATTCGATTCTCGACCTGATAAGTTTGTTAATTATTTCATTCATAACAAAATCAAAATCCAAGTGAAAGAAAACAACGGTACCACGATTTCCCGAGAAATACGAGAAAAACGTAATATCCCGAAAACTAGCTGCGGTATCGTAGCTCTTTAGGTCCTTTTGTTATTTTTTGACTATTTGCGGACGGTCCGCAAATAGTCAAAAAAATAACAAAAGGACCTAAAGAGCTACGATACCACAGCTACCCGAAAACAAGATGATATCTCCCGAGAAAAAGATTTTTTATGCTGTTATGTTACTTTTTATAGTGGTTTACTACTTTTGACAATATGAAAGAATGCTACTTAGAGATATTACTCGTTTTTATTTTAGTAACATTTGCATATAAAAAGTAATTTACGATTTTGGTGCTTATCATCTTCAAAAATGTCAGAGGAAATGAAATAAATGTGTATAAAATGTACTGAATGTCATTGACGCAATTCAGTGCACTGGCTGTGAGAAATGGGTCCATATCAAATGTGTACCCATGAGTGATTTATTGTTATAGAAATGGTCTGATGCTAATCTGTATGCTTTTCTATGTGAGAATTGCTGTTTCACTGATCGATTCCGTGTACTTTTATTAATTATGAACGCCATAAACCTACTAATTGAAGCAAAAAATCACCTAAAACACCATTAAATATCTTTTTCTCGGGATATATCATCTTGTTTTCGGGATATTACGTTTTTCTCGTATTTCTCAGGAAATCGTGGTACCCAAGAAAACAACTGTCATATTGTTGACTTGTGAAAGATATTTCCTTATGTAGAACATGGTGAATTAAACCTGGTTTTATAGTTAGGTATGATGATTTAATAGGTAGAAATGATAGACATATTTTATAGTTAGGTATGATGATTTTAAAGGTAGAAATGATAGACATTAACTACTTATCTGACATTTTGAATCAGAGTAAATAATGCCCAAGCTTGTCTGTCAAAATCAGGGTTGGAGGCATAGATCATCTAACATCTATTGAATGTGATGCAGGGGAGGTATTCTTTCATTTAAAGAGAAATATTTGGAATGAATCCTTTTATTGAATTGGGGTATCTGAAATTGGAAACAGCTGTCAATTTCTTTTTTACATGAATAGTTATATTCCTGCTTAGGGGTTCATGATATACTGTTTTACCTCTGACTGTATGCCTGATGCATGTCAGGAGTCCTTCCATCCCATGACTTTCAAATGCATTTTTCTCAGGAACTACAAGTCAGAACTTCATGACATTTGCAATAATTTTTTCATATGAACATGCTATAATGAGGGGGGGGGGGCAAGACCATTTTCGGGACGCCAGGATTGGCCAATTTTAGCAACAGGAAATCTGGATTGTCTTGATAAAGATTGGGAATTCAGGATAGGAAAACATTGGGATACGGGAAAGCCATGTTTTTAGCCACAGGAAATCGGGAGTGTTATGTTTAAATATAACGGGATTGACAAAAAACTGTACCTTGGACAGATAAAAGTGCCATTTTCATTATACTTCAATGAGAATTGCATCTAGAGTAGATCCAGAATAGTTGGTCTTCTCCCAACCGGCAGTAAAACGCTTGCTGAAGTTATGCGTCCCTTTGGCTGTGCGGGATGTATCAAGTTCGTAGTCACGTTCGATCAGAATGAGGACGTTAAATCGGATGCCTAGTGTAAAGAGAGTGCCACGCTCTTTGCACGTAAAGAACCCTTGCAACAACTCTTTGAGATGTTGAGGCCTGTTGCAAGGCAAAATTTCTGTCCCTATCCAATCTACCCTCATTTTCCAGTGGCAGTCCAAATTTCTCCGACCATCATCCCAACCTATTGTATTGATTGTGAACTTGTTCTCGTCCTGAATATGAATGAAGTATTTGCCATTAGACGTAAAGCAACCAGAAATCAATCAAATCAATAAGAGTACATGTAACAGTTAGTTTAGAGATAAGTTTGAGCTCGGATCAGGTCTTCAATTATACTGTTAATTAAACGATTTTGATTTAATTCCATATATATACTTCCTGTAGCAGACGATGCATTTTTGAAAGTCATCAGGACAGAAGATTCTTAAATTATATCAATTAGAACTCTTTTGTTGTTCCACAAAGACGAACATTCTTTGCCTTTCCTGAAGGAAAGAACAAACATTGTGCTAAAAGTCAGTGAAAGCTTCACTGACTTAAACAAATTTAAAAAAATATGTTATCAATTTTTGGGGAATTAAAGTATCAGCCTGTGAAAAAAGGATGGGGAGAAATGTTAATACAAAGATAGGACAGCAATACAAAGATGACTTTTCCATTTATACACAGCTTCAATGGGATCACGAGAAAACATTCCTTCAAACTGAAAGATCAAATTTGATAGGTTCATACAAAAAATTATCTCTTTCTGTTATTGTACTAATAAGTATTCACTGGCTACTGAAGATTTATGTGAACAAAAATGCTTAAATGCAGCTTGATGTAAAGGTAATATTGATAATACATATTTGGATTGGTTACGCTGAAAGACTTTGAACAATAATTATACCCGAGACGTTTAAATCGTAAGCATTGAAACTTTAAACTTTAAAATTGGGGAAAAAATTTATCGGGATCAGGATTTTTACCAAAATATGTCCGGGATTTCGGGATTTTCAGATATTAAAACCGGGAAATAGGGATGAGACCCCCTCTAGCCCCCCTCTATAATGTAGTGTGATGTGTTTTCAGATTCATTGATCATTACAAGGGGCAAATTCTTGTTTACAAATTACTTGAAGATTATTTGGTGTGTTTAAAATTAAGCAAAAGTCTCAGGTGCAGAGTTGTCATAGAATGATAGTCCCAAGGTTTTGACTGTCACAATTTTGGCAATGACTAACACAATTTTGTTATTTTGCAAAATTTAGAAATAATAGGGAGATCAGCAGATTTTCTTCATGGATCAACAAGGAAAAAAAGATTTTGAGAACTATGCATCTCAAGTGTAGGGTTGGAACCTTTTCCTGATAAATAAGAGATTAGAGTATAGTAAATAGTCATGATGGTATTATACTTAACCTCTAATGGGAGGGATTCATTGTGCCTGATATTGACATACATGTATGATGAAAACATAATCTTTCAATCAGTTTAATTGAGATCTGGAGCTGGCATGCCAGAAACGGCTAATAGCCGGTTGTTATTTATTATTATTGTCATTTTGTTTAATTTCTTTTGTTACCTATTCTAATATTGGACTCTGACTTCTCTTAAACTGAGTTTTACTGTGCATAGTGTTGTGCATTTGGATTTTCTACATTGGCTAGAGGTATAGGGGAGGGTTGAGATCTCAAAAAGCATGTTTTACCCCGCCACGTTTTTGCGCCTGTCCCAAGTCAGGAGCCTCTGACCTTTGTTAGTCTTGTATGATTTTTAATTTTAGTTTCTTGTGTATAATTTAGAGTTTAGTATGACATCCATTATCACTGAACTAGTATTGATAATATAAATCAAAACATAAAGGTTATTCCTGAATAATTTTTCGAATTATTTTATTATTAAAGGCGTTAAGAACCTTTGGTGACCTCACAGTTTAAATTCTATAATAAGTAAGACGTGATCAATGGTTGTTACAGACAAACGTTCACCGAATCTGTCCCAGTCAATGGGATAATTTAGGCCGAGTCAGTTTTTTTGGTTGATTTTTGTACCATATCATAGAATAATGACTAAAAGTATAATAAATAAAATTTATAATGAAAAAACAAATATATTTAATTTTTGGCTGAAATTTTTGTACCTGTGAGCTTTTTTAAGGGGCCAGCTGAAGGATGCCTCTATGTGCCCATTCCCCATTTCAGTTTTCAATTTTATGGATGAATCATAACACTTTTGTATTTTTTTTATATTTCTAAAACTTTTCCCTCGTCAAAAACCAATGGGCAAACACTTTAAATAATGGTACAGAATATTATAAACTTTTTTAAAATGGTTATGTTGCTGAATTTATAATTAACATATATTTGGCTAAGGTTGTTTCCCTACAGCAGTAACCAAAAATTTATTATGATTTTTCAATATCTTATCCCATGAAATGAATCAGCACTTGAGAATTAAGATTTTAACATAAATATGAGATTGTCATAATTATTTCCTCCTTAAGACATACTTTTAAAATTTAGTTCTGTATTTCCTTATATATATAATTTTTACAAGTAAATGTTATATGGGTTTTTTTAATAAATGATAACATCCACTGATATAGATTCTAGTGGATAGTGGTCTCATTTGGCAATAATACCGCATCTCCTTCTCATATATGTAAATGGACTAAATTTAATAGATGTAGTTTATCCAGAACTTAGTAAATCCACCAGGTGAATCAACTGTTCATTTTACTTTTGGGAAACGGGGTGAAATGGTCATCTTTATTGAATATTTTTTGCATGGTAAGTGAACAACTAAAACAAATAAGTGTAACATAGCCCAATGACTGTAACTTGACCTTAAGGTTATCAGACTTGATGAGGTTATTTCTAGGTATCTGTATCATTTTTATTTTATAATACCTTAAATATCCAATGGACTCCATGTATTCATATTCATGTGATGATGATATGGCATATCAAACATCCTTTAAATACCTTATTTTGTACTAATTTAATTGGTTGCATACAAATTAAAAATGATGCCATATAGCAAATGTATAGGTTTATATTAAGCTATATTGTTAATCATAGTTGAATGTTTCCCCCTAAATTGTTATTTTTAAATCTTGGTTGTAAATTTAGCTAATGTTTTCAAATATAATTTGATGAATTATATTTCAACAGATTGCAGTCAATGATAACAGAGAAAATAGTGTGTTCCAATCTTGAAGCCTTTTACAACCTGATATACAACTGAAGATAAAAAAATGAGTGGGCAAACAGAGAAGATGGACAACACTACAGAAAAAACAAATGATGGACATTTACATTATTCTCTACCAATCTCAGTGATATCTGCTATTCCATATACATTAAATGAAGATTCATTACCTAGTTCTGATGAGGATGGACCTGATGTTTATGTGCCACCCTATAACATACCATCAATGAGTATCTCTAATGTAGGAAAATCTTTTAGCATAGAATCTGAGGGTGAGCAGATAGACCATAGTGATCTTAATGAAGGTCACCATGAAGATCAAGGTCATCAAGAGAACATTGAGGATGGTGTGAAGGAAGAAGTTATAGATGATATTTCAATAGATGGATTTAATGACGATAGAAGCAATGGCGAACACATGGCTGATGAGATCAGTCGTGAATCACCAGTGTCTATTTGTGGTTTAAGTCAAGATAAGGAAACAGAAACAAAAATTGATAATTTTAGATTTGAAGCAGATAAACAGGGAAGGGGAAATATTATAAAGCAGACAGAAATATATTCTCACATGGCAGAGGAAACAGAAATAAAGGATAAAGATCAAAATAGGGAAGTGAAACAAATGGAAATCTCAAAAGAGAAAGAAAACAGTAAATGGAAAAAGATGGATGATGATGAATGTCCAAGTACATTTACTACAAAGTTAGGACTAGATGGAACATGTCATGGAAAACCTGATATGTGTGAGTCAGACATGAGTGAAGTAACTAAGGCCATGGTAGAGGATACTTCACAGGAAGATAAATCAGTGGATAAAAGTGATGACTATCAAGTATCTGGTGAAGGAGAAGTACAGTTACAAACAAATAAATACAATGTTACTAAGAAATCTGAAAACAACACTCATGATAGGGTTAGAGATGTGGATAAGTCTCTGATTGTTGACAATGAATTAAATTTAGAAAGGGGAGAAAAACAGAATGTTAAAGCTGTTGATCAGGTTGAAGATGAAACTGTACAAAAAAAGATTGAAAGTGGAGAACATCCATCAGTACCAATCAAACCAGTCAATGCAGTTAATTATAATCCAGGAAGAGTGGGTCAGTGGGGTCAATTTCAATACATGCCGCACAATTATCCGTATTATAATATGGGTGCTCTTCATCAACCTGGATTGCCTCAGCATTATCCTCCCTATCCTGTATCCCCACCGTATACTGGTTTCCATGTGTCTCCTATGTCCCCTCCTCCACAAACTGGTTACCAGCAGCCAGTTATAAATGGAAGAAAGGGAGATAACTTGATAGCAGATTTAAGATCAGACACTTCAGAGTTGCCTGTCTCACCTACTTATAAGATTGTAGGAAATTCTGACATAGCTGCTCCAGATAAAGCTTCCAGGTCAGCAGCCACAAATCACAATAAACCTTATCCAGGGTTACTTCCTGACAAAGAACTGGCTGACAATAAAATGGTACCTAATAAAGCAAGCACCCAAGGGAGCAAGATTGTAATTACATTCACAGGGGACATCTCAGAATATACACTGAGGTACTATTTTGAAAATACCCGAAAGTCTGGTGGTGGAGAAATAGAAGATATGGATTTCAGTCCTGATACTGGAGTAGCAGTTGTAGAATTCAAAGAAAATGAAAGTAAGTTACTTCTTTTATAAGGTATGTCATATTGGACATAGTTATAACTGTTAATGAATTATAATGTATTAAAATGATATAAAAGATGTAAAAAGGAAGATGGGACCCACCTCTTGTTATTCACAGTACTTTCAAATACAGAAGAATGCCAGAACTGTTTTCTGCTGATACATTCAGCTATTTTAGTCATTAGAGAAACACAAACCACTGTTAAAATATACATGTATATTGATTGATTCTCATTTGCTTAAATCAATACCCAGTGACAAATATTTGATGTGTCTTTTAAGGTGTTAACTAATTAAACAATATTTGTAAAGTTGGTTTTGTGTAGTGGGATCATCTGTGGGAAAGATGGCACTGATTGAGCAGAATATTACTTTACAAAGATCACATATAGCACCTTTAAAGGGGTAATTCAAGAGTTTCTTACAAGCATTGAGTTAGGCACATTCTGAATACTCTTAATGAGTCATCCACATGGAAAAGTATTATGTAAGGAAGGAAAATAGAGTAAAGAAATGACTTCAAAAACATACGAAGAAAAGTTTTAGTTGTGTTTTTTTTCAAAACTTAAATATTTTAGTATGAAAGCAGTTACTAATATAATTTGACGATTTTAAATAATGAAAATATTGACAATTTTAATCAAAGGTGCAGCCAATGTTTTGAAAAAGCAAGATGTTCACAAAGTATCTGATGTAAAACTAGAAATACATGTGGTTGCACAAGAGGCTGACATGAGTAGATTGATAGAGGAAGAGAAGGTTTTTGTTACTGGTGTGATGAATACTACAACGGAGGACTGTTTGAATGACTACATAGAAGTAAAGTCAGGTGCTGAACCAACTTACATTAGTTATGGAAGGGAGAAAACTTCTGCTCTCATTACATTTGAAGACAAAGTTGGTAGGTTTTTATTATCATTTTCACCTGTATATAAATTAAAATAAATACACATAAATATCCTCTTCTATCATCTTACTGAAACTAGAACAATGTTTCAGAGTTGTTCATATCTTGAAGGCTAATTTTATGGCAGACAGAAACCAACAAAATCTGCTGGATTACAAAAGTATGACAAGAATTAAAGAAAGTTGACAAAACCTTTTAAAGTTTGACAAATTGCATATACACATGTTTAACAGTCAAGACTGTGTGTTGACCTCTAGATGTACTCTGGTTATTTGTGTTGTTTCATAGCTGTCTCATTTTCACTCTATTCTTCAGATTTAGAATTTACATGATCAGAGGTAGCACAAATATATTGCACTATTAAGAAATCACACAAGTTATGCCAGATACTTTAAGTTTGATCAAATGAACGTAGGTTTTAGAAAGATGTGATTATTATAAAAGCCTTTACTATATGATACAAAACATTTAAATGTTTAATTGATTGGTATTTGGGGCGTTAAATGCCACTTTCAGCTATATTGGCTATATTTCAGGCCTTCAGCAGGAAAAATTAGTCAATGAAAAAGCTTTAAATATAAATAGAAGCAAAAATTTTACATTAAATGTATTCTAAAATGATTTGTGTTGGGTTTTTTTTTCAATATTGTGTTATTTCTATATTGTATATCAACAATCTTTTCAATATTTTATATAAAGATTTTACCAAGCTGAAAACAGGCTGTCTCATGAAACCACTAGAAGGCAGTACTTTAATAGTTTCAAGGGTACCAGTTACAAGAACTGTACTGGTATCTGGTATTGGTCATGACTCTGGGATAACTAATGATACAGTGAAATATTATTTTGAGAATGAGAGACGTAGCAGTGGACATGAGGATGCTGAGATATTGGAATATGATAGTGATACTTGTGTAATAAGATTTCCATCTCCAGAAGGTTTGATATCTTTTATACAATTTATGTTGTAGCCTTTTGTTTTTATCCCCCACTTAGGGGCATTGTGTTTTTCGTTGTGTGTGTCTGTCCATTTGTCTGTCCCTTCGTCTGTCTGTCTGTCTGTCTGTCTGTCCTGGTTCAGGTTTAAGTTTTTGGTCGAAATAGTTTTTGATGATCTTGAAGTCATTCTTGTTTGTGAGTTAAAGAGGGCCATCTTCCCATTAGAATTGGAACCCAAAGTGTTATGGTTTTGACTTGTAAAAAATTTGCTCTAACTTCGGGTCCTACTAAAATGTGCACGGGTGAAGAAAAAGCGCCCTGGGAAAAGAAAAAGCGCCCGGGGAAGAACAAATAGCGCCCGGGGAGAAAGAAAATGCGCCCTGGGAAAAATGTATAGATATTTTATTGGCCAGAAACAACTTTGTGTCGATGAAATAAGTTATGTACATTCATTTTTTTTTTTAATTTTAGACAATTAATTTGCAAATTCAGATAATAGACATTTATAATAAAGCACTATTAAAACAAGTATGAATTTTTCAAAGTTTACAATAATATATGAATACTATTTCGAAAGACAGATAATAATAGATCACAGTTTATGCGGAAGATTTATAAAAGGTGAAACTTTAAAAGACATGTTTTTCAAAAACAATATTAAAATGAAAAATGTAAAAAAACAACTTAAATTTCACAGATAAATATTTATCTAATCAAAATTAAAAGAGTTACAAATAATAAATCAGCAAATAAAGCAGTACTATACATATACAGTAGTTAAATGAAGGGGGTAAAAAGCAGGAGTTTGGTTTAATTCAAAACTATGCATTAAATTCCTGATAAGCATATATATAGACATTAAAACAGTCAAAGTTTTAGTTTTAAATCATAAAAAGATATAAACAACACTTTCGATGTAGCATCGTACATATCCCAATTTATATTAAGGACAAAACAAGCAATGATTTTTTTTAAGGAAAAAAAATATTGTTATAAAATATTATTATTTTATTCCCCACGGGCGCTTTTTCTTTTCCCGGGCGCTCCCGGGCGCTTTTTAGTAGGACCGCTAACTTCAACACCAAATTTACCCTTGAAAATTCTAAGTTTTGATAATTAGTTCAACCCTGATTTCTTTTTAGCATTTAATTACATCTTATTTAAAACCTGTGCAAAATATCAACAAGTATGTAAACCTTATCTTTTTTGATTGTGATATAAGGTACTACAAATCAGTTCTCTTTATTCTTGTTTTCAAATAAAGGAATTATACTCCTAAGGAATTCAATAAAGATTTTACATACCCACCATTACCTTCATTTCCTTAATTCCTGCTAGGGATTCAGATCCATTCAATTGGGATACCTATTCTGCACCTGCATACTTGCATTTTGTGAAGTGTTAAAATAAAACCAATTTCTTACAACTTGTTATAATTACCTTTTTACTGATCCCAAAGGTTGGATTTCATTTTCATGTTGTTGTAAGGATAACACTTAATTTGATTCAGATTGATTCTCAACATTTTAAATTATATATCTAGTACAAAATGTTTTTTAATTTTGTTTTAACTTAAAATAATGATGATACTATTTAATAACTTCATCATAATTTCCTTTTTTTTTTAAATGTTTTAGTGGCTAGAAGGGTATGTGACAAAACTCAGAAGATTGGGGATAGAACTTTGGAGGTTTGCCTATTTTATGAATTTCTTGGAAAGCCAGGAAAAGCACTAGAAATTCCAGAACCAGAAATTATCTCAGCAGATTTTAACATTTTGAAGTTCATTAAAAATTTACCAAGCATGAAGGAAGATTTTGAAAAGAAATTAGTTGGATTATATGGACACATTGAATGGCCAGAAGATTTGGAGAATGACGAAGTGAAGATCGTGTGTGACCTAGATTTGTCAACATCTGAAGGACAGAAAGCCGTAGAATCATGGCAGACGGACATCAACAATTGTACGGAGGAATTTATATCAACATTGACAACAATGAGAATAACAACCTTACCAGAGGCTTGGGGCGAGGTGGTGAAAGGATTACGAACTTTGATCATAGCTGATCCGGAAAAAGCTTGTGTTATTTTGGAAAAAGAAAATAATGATATCTTGATGGTTGGTGAAAGAAATATTATTAAAGAACTGTATCTGGATATACAAAAAATTGTGTCCCGTTCAGAGGGGAGAAGTTCACACACAGAAACAACACCAACTAAAGTTCTTTCATTTAAAAAATACAAGTTACAGTTACTGTGGCTATTGAAATATTTTGATGTAGTTCTAAAAAAATATCCAGGGTTAGAGGCAAAGTGTAATCTGGATGCACGAGAGGTAACTCTATCTGGGAAGGTGGAATCTATGCAAGCTGCTGAATTATTTCTGCGTGAAACCGCAAACTCCTTTGCAGTAAAGACTTTCAAGATGAGCAAACAAAAAAAGGATCTGCTATTCAAAAAGGGGGCAAGAGAAGTTTGGTACCAGGAAGCTAAAACTAAGCAGATAATAGCTACATGGAATATAGAACGTGGTCATGTGTGTGAAATGTACGCTAACTCAAAAAAAGAGGCTGAAAAGGCCATAATATGCATTCAAGATCTATTTTTAGAAGATGAATTCGTGGTGGATGAAAATTATGAAGATTTTATTCAATCTTCTCAATGGAAGGAGCTTCAAGGTAGACTAGCAGAACGAGATGAGAATTGCTTTTGTGTAAGAACAGATCGTGGAAGGATTCAATTAGCTGCCACAAAGTATATCTTCCTAGAAATTAAGTTAGATATACAGAAAGAAATAGATGATTTTTCCAAACTTCATTGCAGGCATACAAAAACAATAAATTGTGATAAAGGTATACATCTTTATATTCGACATAACCATCAGAAAGAAATACAGAAAATTGAAAAAACTTTGAAAAGCATGGATGTCAAAATTACTTCAGACAATCAAAATTATTCTTATGAAATAAAGGGAAATAAAACAGGTATTACCCTGGCAAGCAGTAAACTGGATGCCTTGATGAAAACTATTCATACAGACAAACACAAACTCCATTCCTATGGAATAAGAGACTACTTTTTATCGCCACCAGGTAAAAAAGAAACGGTAGACATAGGTAAAAAACATTCTTCTGTGGTACTCCAAGAAACTGATTATTCTGAAGAGAAAGCCAGACGAGCTGAGAAAGGTGGGGAATTGAGGTTGTCAGCACCAGGAGTTAAGAGAGTGTTTATACATGATGGGGTCCATAAGATTTACCTGGTGGAAGGGGATATTACACAGCTAGACGTAGATGCTATAGTTAATGCTGCTAACAATGATATGGACCATTGTGGAGGCTTGGCTAAAGCTATTGCAGATGCAGGTAACAACATCTTTTTATGAATCATTAGAATTTTCACCTTGTGGTTGAACAATTAATCAAATAATGTAACTGTTGTTGAAGTCATTAGTGATTATGAGTCAGGTATTTCAGTGAATAATTAGCTAGTCAAAGAATTCTTAGTCAATAATTTTTCAAGCACTTTGTCCATTAATGGCTATCATAGATATCTTAGTCTAATGCTGGGTAACCAAAGGTTTTGTTCAGTAAGTGATTGCCTAGTCGAAAGATATTTCTGTCAATGTTCAAAGAATTTTTGGTTTACAGTTTTGTAATACCCGTTATTGGATATAATTGTCTCACTAAACATTGATGTTCATGAATTTACAGTATAACAAGCATTTGCTTGAGCTGTTATGAATTTTTGTATTCAAAGGATAGGTTTCAGATTTGGATGTTCTACAAGATCTTCTAGTTACATCTAAAAAAAATCTAAGCTAATCTTATTTCTTGCCTTAAAATGTATTTTTTTATATTTCTGTATTTACAGCTGGAAAAACAGTGCAGGATGAATGCCATGAATACGTAAAACAACATGGTCAAGTACGTGATGGTGATGCAATCTACTCCAAACCTGGTAAATTACCGTGTAAGATGATAATCCATGCCGTAGGTCCTGTCTGGAAGGGAGGAAAGCAAGGGGAAAGAAACTTACTCAAGGCTGCTGTATTACAATGTTTGGCGTTGACTGAACAGAGAGAGTACAAAACGGTGGCCATTCCTGCTCTGAGTGGAGGAATATTTGGTTACCCCCTGGATGATTGTACCATCACTATTGTTGAGACTATAAAGGAATATTTTGATCAGAATGGTAGCACGACCACTGTTACTGGGGTATATCTATGTGATATCAGTGGGGAAACAATTAAACTATTCCAGGATGCATTACAAGATGCTTATAGTATTGAAAAAAGTACAGAAAAAGGTACTGAAAGTTCAGCATTTGACTACAATAGCCCTAAAAAAATAGCAGAAGTTTCAGATAATCTTTGAAAATTTTTACTAATATTCCGGCATTTCTAGAATTTGATTTTAACAGTAATTTCATATCTTTAAGTCATAAGACATAATGAAAGATGAAAGAATAATCGATGCTATCACAGTATCATGGGCTTATCTTGATATAATTGTTCACAAGTTTTAACCATAATTCTTATAAAGTAAAGCATTTACACATTTCAAACTGACTTTACTAAGACAGTAGATGTACTTCAGTACAGCTAGACAGGTATTAATAAAATTACCTGAAATACTTATGAAAATTATTATTTTTATGCAGATTTTTTCGATCCAGATAAAGTCTTAAAATAAGATATCAAATATAAATGATAGCTGTAAATTCAGAATTTAAACTTTCATACACATGTGTGCTGGAATTTCTTTACCATAGTATAATAGAATTATGAAATGAATTTCCATTTTAAAGCATGATATTAATGAGAAAAAGACATTTTTTTTTCTATTAGTGGATTTTGTTAAATTATTACCAATAGTAATCATGTTTGAAAATAGTATACTTTAATTAGTTATCATGAAGCAACTGGCATATAGAATATGAATTGCATGTATTAAAATTAAGATATAACATGCATTCTAATTTTCCAGGCAAGCATCGTTATCCAGATGAACAACGACCCCTAAAATATCCTGGTCATGATTCTGAGTCAGATTTTAAGCCAATCAGATATCCAGACACTCAACCTAATGATGCACCAAGCAATCCGATTCGTTATCCACATTCAGGGGAGACAACTTCTGATTACCCTTCAGATCGGTCAAACCATCATACAGCATCCAGTGATACTTCCTCAGGATCTGATGGGGATTTTATAAAGGTTGTCAAAGGTCTGCTCACACAGAGAAAGGTTAGTTCATTTATTAAACTTGGGTTTCTGGGTCACTGCAAGGCAGATCAAGGCATCATCATGTGATTTGTATGTGTGTTAGAACAGATAGTATTATGGGCATGAAAAAAATGTGTATTGCAAATTTATCTACAGTTCATACAATAGCTATACAAAAAAAATTGGAATGCCACAGTAGCCAAACTTAATTATCCAGTACATTGTTAATTAAATATCAATTTAGGACTCCATTTTATTTTTGTTCTTATATGAGATGAAAATAAGGAACATAATTCAAAAGACACCATTCATCTCTGTTGTAAAATAAAAATATCAAATACCCTTAATTTGTGGGCTATACATCGACTGAGAATGTGCAAAAGTGTATAACACCGAGTGATAACGGGCTCTGAAATTTTGACATTTTCTCAGAAATTGGTGTTTAATGTGGAAAAAAGATTATTTCAAAGACAAATTCAGGAAGTACAAAACACTAAATTTATATGTCATTTCACAAAAATTATTGTATAGTTTCAGAGAGGTTGTGGCTCAATGAAACTGGTCTATTCCTTTTAGTAGTATAGATACTGTATAGATGAAAGTTTGATGCAGGTTATTTTTGCAAATTGAATAAAACCTCTGGTTGTCTTGATGTTTTTACTTTTTTTATACATTTAAATTTGTTTCTTTGTTTCTTATCTACGTTAATCTGCTGGTATGACTGAACTGAGATATTAGATGAAGGTCTGTAATAAGGTAAAAGTTTTGAACATATGTTAGACAAAGTTTTCTATACACATGAACTCAAAAATGGAAATCGATTTTGAATAATATGTATTGATCTTTTTTGTTTTCAGGTTGATGTGATTGTTAACTCAGTGAGTCTTAGTCTAGATCTGTCACGTGGCAGATTGTCAAAATCTATACTGGGAGCTGCTGGAGACATAATACAAACAGAGATTTACCAGTACATAGGTACATTCCAACCTTTCCACAATGTCGCTGTAACATCAGGTGGAAATATGCCCTGTAAGAATATAGTCCATGGTGCGTTAGCTCCCTTTGATGGTTTGGAAACCAAAAGTGTCAAGGTAAGCAATAAAGTCTATGATGTGTAAGCTCCCTTTGATAGTTTGAACAGCATCAGTGTCAAGGTGAGCAATATAGTCCATGGTGTGTTAGCTCCCTTTGATGGTTTGGAAACCAAAAGTGTCAAGGTAAGCAATAAAGTCAATGGTGTGTAAGCCCCTTTGATAGTTTGAACAGCATCAGTGTCAAGGTGAGCAATATAGTCCATGGTGTGTTAGCTCCCTTTGATTTTTTGGAAACCAAAAGTGTCAAGGTAAGCAATAAAGTCTATGGTGTGTAAGCCCCTTTGATAGTTTGAACAGCATCAGTGTCAAGGTGAGCAATATAGTCCATGGTTTGTTAGCTCCCTTTGATGGTTTGGAAACCAAAAGTGTCAAGGTAAGCAATAAAGTCTATGGTGTGTAAGCCCCTTTGATAGTTTGAACAGCATCAGTGTCAAGGAGAGCAATATAGTCCATGGTGTGTTAGCTCCCTTTGATTATTTGGAAACCAAAAGTGTCAAGGTAAGCAATAAAGTCAATGGTGTGTAAGCCCCTTTGATAGTTTGAACAGCATCAGTGTCAAGGTGAGCAATATAGTCCATGGTGTGTTAGCTCCCTTTGATTATTTGGAAACCAAAAGTGTCAAGGTAAGCAATAAAGTCAATGGTGTGTAAGCCCCTTTGATAGTTTGAACAGCATCAGTGTCAAGGTGAGCAATATAGTCCATGGTGTGTTAGCTCCCTTTGATTATTTGGAAACCAAAAGTGTCAAGGAAAGCAATAAAGTCTATGGTGTGTAAGCCCCTTTGATAGTTTGGACAGCATCAGTGTCAAGGTGAGCAATATAGTCCATGGTGTGTTAGCTCCCTTTGATAGTTTGGACAGCATCAGTGTCTGTGTTGAGGTAAGAATGTTGTCCATGGTGTATTATCTCCCTTAAATGGTTTAGACAGCATAAGTGTCAAGTTAAGAATAAAGTTCATGGTGTGTTAGCTCCCTTTGTTTGTGTGGACACTAAAATATATTATAGCGTTTGAATAAATACAACATCACATGCAGTCTTTAGAATCAAAACATAAAGAAGATGTGGTATGGTTGCCAATGAGACAACTATCCACAAAAGACCAAAATGACACAGAAATTAACAACTATAGGTCACTGTACGGCCTTCAACAATGAGCAAAGCCCATCCCGCATAGTCAGCTATAGAAGGCCCTGATAAGACAATGTAAAACAATTCAAACCAGAAAACTAACGGCCTATGTAAACAAACGAACGAAAAACAAATATGTAACACATGAACAAATGACAATCACTGAATTACAGGCTCCTGATTGGGACAGGCACATAATTTTTATCTTTTAGAAGATATTTATTTTACTACGGCTATATCAATCAATGAATGAGTGATTGATTTCTCTTAGAAAAAATTTAAAGGTCCCAGTGACTAAACTACACCATTGTTGTACACAGAGCACAATAGCTATTGTATTTATTCAATGGGACAATAGATCTGACAAAAAAATAAATAGATTGACCCATAAGAGATTGCTCTGTTTCATTTGGTAAGCAATAACTTTTATTTAGATTTTCCTTATTTATTTGATACATGTTTATTAAAAAAAAATCCTCATAATTTTTTTATTGATGAACCAATCAGGATGCCTGTTTTGTCATTCTTCAGTGTCAATATTTTGAAACACACTTTGTTTGACTCTCTGGATGCACTTTATGTTCACAAATATGTCAGAAAAGAATTAACCTTGTTAATTGATTTTCATTGTAGATACTTCAGATGTTTATACTCATGTGTATGAATTCAGCATCTGACCATAAGATGACATCCATAGCTTTTCCTGCTGTCGGTACAGGAGTACTCAACTTTCCTGTTGACATAGTTGCCAAGACGATGTTTGAGATAGTACTGTTGTACAAACAAACGGTCCCTGATTCCAGTATTAAGAGTGTTGAATTTGTTATCTATCCTGAAGATACTGCTGCCGTTAGGGTATGTATTTTTTTAAATAAAAAAATATATAGTTACTGAGACAAAGGTCCAAACTCATGAGCCATGGTGTAGTGGTTAGTACATCAGGACTACTAACACAAAGGTTCCTGGTTCCATTCCTGTCTGGGATGAAAATTTCAGGGACTGAATTTTCGGCTCTCCCTTGACACTATTTGCAAGTATGGTCTTGAGAAACGATGATAGTCTGTCGGAAGGGGACGATAAATGGTTGACACATAATAAGAGAGAGCAATATCTCTTGCACATTAAAGACACCATTGTAGATTTCCAAAAAGAGTAGCACTCACACCCACAAAGTGGAAAGGGATTAATATAAGTTGCAAAACTTGTTTCCAAATCCACTATAAATAAATATGTTCAAACTAAAACTAAACTCATGAGGTTTAGAGTTCAAATAATCAATCAATCAAAGACGCATTTAGTAGCTAACAATAAACACAAAAAAAAAACATTACAGAGTTGGTGCTAAGAATCATGAGGAAAGAGGGGTATTTTTTCAAAAAAAATCGACAAATGGTTTTATTCATATTTTGAACCGTATTTAAATGTTAAAAAAAAATACTTGATTATTCATACCAATCTGGAAGGACAAAGATATGATGTGTGGATTGACATATTACATAATTTGCATATTTGTATTTTGTAGGCTTTTGAGGATGAACAAAGAAAAATGAGGCGTAAAACAAGCAGCCAAACCTATACAGGTATAAATATATATAATTTTGGTGTTCTTGCAAAATCTTCATGCTTTTTAGCTTACTTGGCCCTTTTAGCTCACCTGGCCCAATGGGCCAAGTGAGCTTTTCTCATCACTTGGCGTCCGTCGTCGTTAACTTTTACAAAAATCTTCTCCTCTGAAACTACTTGGCCAAATTAAATCAAACTTGGCCACAATCATCATTGGGGTATCTAGTTTAAAAAATGTGTGGCGTGACCCGCAAAACCAACCAAGATGGCCGCCATGGCTAAAAATAAAACAATGGGGCAAAAGGCAGTTTTTGGCTTAAAACTCAAAAACCAAAGCATTTAGAGCAAATCTGACATGGGGTCAAATTGTTTATCAGATCAAAATCTATCTGCCCTGAAATTTTCAGATGAATCTTACAACCTGTTGTAGGGTTGCTGTTCCTGAATTGGTAATTTTAAGGAAATTTTGCTGTTTTTGGTTATTACTTTGAATATTATTATAGATAGAGATGAACTGTAAACAGCAATAATGTCCAGAAAAGTAAGATTTACAAATAAGTCAACATGACCAAAATGGTCAGTTGACCCCTTTAGGAGTTATTGCCCTTTAACGTCAATTTTTAACCATTTTTCGTAAATTTTATATATCTTTTACAAAAATCTTTTCCTCTGAAACTGCTTGGCCAAATTAATCCAAACTTGGCCACAATCATCTTTGGGGTATCTTGTATAAAAAATGTGTGGTGTGATCTGCCAAACCAACTAAGATGGCCGCCATGGCTAAAAATAGAACATAGGGGTAAAACACAGTTTTTGGCTTATAACTCAAAAACCAAAGCATTTAAAGCAAATCTGACATGGGATAAAATTGTTTATCAGGTCAAGATCTATCTGCCCTGAAATTTTCAGATGAATCGGACAACCCGTTGTTGGGTTGCTGCCCCTGAATTGGTAATTTTAAGGAAACTTTTTTGTTTTTGGTTATTATCTTGGATATTATTATAGATACAGATAAACTGTAAACGGCAATAATGTTCAGCAAAGTAAGATCTACAAATGAATCAACATGACCGAAATTGTCAATTGACCTGACCCCTAAGGAGTTATTGTCCTTTTAAGTCAATTTTTAACAATTTTCATAAAATTTGTAAATTTTTACTAACATTGTCCACTGAAACTACTGGGCCAAGTTCGTTATAGATAGAGATAGTTGTAAGCAGCAAGAATGTTCAGTAAAGTAAGATGAACAAACACATCACCATCACCAAAACACAATTTTGTCATGAATCCATCTGCTTCCTTTGTTTAATATTCACATAGACCAAGGTGAGCGACACAGGCTCTTTAGAGCCTCTAGTTTATTTAGTGTTGCAATGTTTTCTGACGTGGAAAATAAATGAAAATGCAGCATTCCTGAATTTAAATTAAGTCATTATTGTTATTTTTACAAAGTAAATCCTGAAATACAATTTTGCATACAGATTGAAACAATTTTTGGTTATAGCTGTACAAGAATGTGTATTAGTTTTAAGATTTTTGGGATACGATTGCTTTTAAGCAATGTGTAGACTTATACCATTGACTCAGGATCATTCTCTCACGTCAACAGTTTTATTCTGAACACCAAGGAACATCTCAGATTCTTGAAATTGTCTTGCTTTAAATGGTGTAAAAAACAAAATGATTGAATTTAAACAACTGTCCTATAATGTTCTTCTCATAATCTTCATGCTTCAATATTTCCCCTACTTGCATGCATGTTTTTAACAACACGGAAAATCAGAATTAAGCAGTATTTATATTTACTGTTTTTATAAATTTAAAAACACATCAGAGGGAATTCCCCAGGTTTGATTACAATTAACATGCGAGAGTTCTCTAAATTCCGATTGATAAATCTTTTTCTGTCATATGAGAACGGAAGTGGAGTTTACTTAATATATGTCACCGTTATGAAACTGATATTTGATATTGTACTTCCAGAAAGAAATGGAGGTCGTTTAATTTACATTTAATATACGTCCTTGCTACAAATCACAAATCTAGGGTTTGTTTAGGTAATTATGTGCATGCGTATAGTTTTCTTGACTTGAAGGGGTATCAGATTGAATGGTTGCTCTGAATTCCCCACTCCATTGATTAATTTAAAACTCACTAGATCCTTTCTATGTCTGTCTGCTATTGAGGGTTATTGTTGTTGCATAATTTTAAATCATATGCCTCATTTAAATTAAAATAAATATAGTCCACAACGTAAAGGTGTAAGTAGAACACCCCTTCAGCCAAAATGGAGTTTCCATATTAACGATTCAAGTTGTCATTGTATCATATTAAAACCGATCGCAATTTAAACAGAGAAATGTGTACAGAAAGGAGTCATGCACACTGACCCAAAGGAAATTAAATATTTAAAAAGTTAGGAATGGGGTTCCACCTAGATTTCACATACCTCCTTCGCTCCCTCTCGGTGACTGCTGTTGTAAGTAAAGTTGGAATTGATAGTACAAAAATAAAACGCAATAAGTACATTGTTCATACCCTTGTATAGTGGATTGGCTATTTTTAAAGTTGAATGAATATTCAGATTACGTAAATTACATTTTACGATCATTTTACATGTACAGTTGAATTATTTTTGAAAATAATACTAATACATGTATCAATGAAAACAATGGCAATCATATTCCCCAGATCAATCTGCTCTTTGATTATATTATTATCACACTTCATATAAAATGTACTTTGGTCAACACTTTTACACCCCAATGAATTTACAAAAAGAAGCATTCAATTCTTGAATAAAGTTAATTTTATTTTAGATCTCAATGCAAAAGTATCTGTAGATGAAGATAGAGCAGTACCCAGTAAAGGAAGTACCACCAAGCTTGGAAGTATTGATGTACTAATTAAGTGTGGAGATATAACCAAAGAAAAGTCTGATGCTATAGTCAACACTACATCACACTCCTATGATTTATCTAAAGGTAGTAAAAAATAATCATGATGGTAAATTTTTCTGCCCCCACAACATTAATACATGTAATAGATCTATTTTTAAACCCTTTTTAGCTGGGCAATTAAGGAAACCAACAGGAAACCCAGGTCAAAAATTGAAAAATAAAATGAACTAATCATCTATGGAGATAGTTTGAGTAGCACTGAAGTTATTAGGTGACAGCCTTTTTTTATTGTAGTTTTACAGTGCTTATCCAGTGACCTTTGGGGTATCACATTAGCAATGACTAAAACAGTTTACCAAATTGCAGTTAGATTTCTACTCCAACTAACTGATCAACTGGTAAAATATTTTAGAAGATTGCTCAAGTGAAATGTTGTTAGTATGAAGTGAGTGCTATGAATTAAAAAGTTATACTTACCATCTAGAACCATTTAGTTGATACCTTTGTCTGTCCTTTCTAACACAAATAATATCTTACTATAGTTTGAGTCACTGAATAAAAAGGTCTAATTGTGACATGGAAACTTCTATCATAAATAAATATTATAAATGAATAGTTCAAAATATTGTTGTGTAGGTGTATATTTTATAGCTTTGTCTTCTAAGAGAAAGTTATTGTGTAATTGTGATTAATATATAATTTGTAAATATATCATATATTGTATGTTAACTTTTTTTTCAAATATTATATCAATGTTTTTCATAGGTGCAGTATCCAAAGCCATTCTAACAGCTGCTGGTTCAGATATACAGAAAGAATTAGTTCAGGAAGGTAATACTGTGAGAAAATATAAAAATAAGATGTGGTATAATTGCCAATAAGACAACTCACCACAAGAGACAAAATGACACATTTATACTCTTTATCACGACACATCATAATTTTCATGTCCCCGCTTTGTCCCCACCATAGCGAAGGGGGCACTAATTTTTACCCTTGTCGATCTGTATGTACCTCCATACGTCCCAAAATTGGTTTCAATTCTCTAACTTTAGTTTGTCTCTACCAAATCTTATGAAACTTCTACAAATGCTATTTAACACAAAACACAGACAGAGTTTGATTTTTGGTGGCTTCACTTTAATCATCATAGAGTTATACCCCTTTTACCGTTCTCTAACACAAGTTTGCCTCAACTAAATGTTATGAAACCTATACACATTGCTTATTATTTTCAACATATGCTGGTATCAGTTAGCAATGGCTTAAAGAACATTTTGTTTTTTGCAGCTGAACGTTCTACATCCAAAGGGTTGGTAGTGACCTCTGGTGGCAAAATGAACTGTAAACATATTTTCCACATCATTGCTCAGTCTACCTTGCCAGGCTGGGAGGCTGCAGTGAATAAATGTCTCACAGCAGCTGAGAACAGAAAATTATCAACAATGGCTTTACCTGCATTAGGAACAGGTACGAAAAAAACAACCTATTGAAAAAGTTATACAATTTTCCTTTTTTAATTTTACAGGAACCAATGACTTGTTCTGATATAACAATCTAAATTACCCAGATTCACTGGTGTTCTTTCAAATCATATACTTGGGCGTATGACATTTGCGCCTATTTTGAAATTTTTCATTCTTTCATTTGCGCCGATTTCATTTTTTCATTTTGCCGATTTAAATTTTTTTCCTAATTGGATTTACAGGTAAGTTACAGGTAAGTTCATACTTTTACATCGGCTGAGCACAGAGTATACAGACAAATCAAGTGACATTGCAATTGGTAAATGGCTATCCCAATGTTTCTGGTTACCCTAAATGAAATCGATGACTGCTTCATGTTTGACATTGTCTAGTCTGTTTCCCGGCCGTTATTGAAATTCTTGACAATACCAATTTGTATATTCCGAAGGCATACTGAATGTTTTACGGAGGGGACCAACCTAGACATTGTCTGACGCTCCGCTCCTTATGATGATAAATGTCATACATTCTTAAACAACATACAAGTACACATTCCATAACAGTCAACCAATTTGTGATGGCGTCCATAAAATAAACGAAGGGATGAATTCAACTTCACCATTTTAAAATCTTGGTTTAATAGCTTACTTGTGAGAAAATGCGAGCTTACTTGTGAGAAAATGCGAGCCCCCACAAGAACGTATGCCAGACAAAGAAAAGATGACCTTCGTTATTGACAATAACGCCAAAATATAGAAAAGACGAAATCATAAGAAAGGAATATATTAGATGTGTTGCCTATACATACTCGGCAAGAACAGATTTATGATTTGAATGTATTCCGTTTTTATAGATTTGAATGCTGTACATATATTTTTAATTCATCATTTAAGTATAAACAAAGTGCTTTTATCTTAGGTTTTTACTTCTTTCTTGATTTTAAGCAGGATACAACAGTTATATACATGTTATGATTGACAATTCATAACATGTACAACTGGCTAACAGAGGAGGTCTTTAATGATAAATGAAAATAACATTACTGGGATGGAGAGTTGTCCCATTGGCACTCATACCACATCTTCTTTTATCATTTCACCTGTATTTACCTGTTATTTCACCCGCAAAGTGGAAAGGGATTAATATAAGTTGCAAAAACTTGTTTCCCAATCCACTATAAATAAATATGTTTAAACTAAACCTGTTATTTACTTGTATAAAAATCAGCGCAAATGAAAAAAAAATCGGCGCAAATGAAATGCAGATCGGCGCAAATGCAAAACGCCGATATACTTGGGTTCCATGGCTTACTAATAAAGGACCTACATATTGTATAATATTGTTAATTTGTTCTTATCCTGAACATGCATGATATATTTGCCACTGGATTTTAAGCAAGCATCAAATACTCATCTATTCTGAAACCAGAAAAAAATCTTTGCAAAACTTTGTAAGTTTATGTAAGCAGTGTCCTTTGAAAACTTTCTAAAGTCATAAAAGATATTATTGCATAGCAATATAATATTTCCGACAGAAAGTTATTAAAAGTTGGCGTGCAATAAATTCTAATATTGCACTAGTACAATAAATCTGCAAAATTCATGCATCATCAACGACAAGATTCTAGTTTAAACCAATTTTTACTTTCAAATATCATATTGGTATACAATAAAAGGGTTATTGCATGAATATTGGGAAATATTGTTCCTCCTAGAATATATATTGCACTCGCAAGCTGGTGCAATATAAAATTCTACTTGGGACAATTTTCCCCAATATTCATGCAATAACCCTATAATATTATATATGTGAATTTTACAATTCTTATTCTTTATTCCAGGAATAAAAGCATGTAAATCTGAAGATGTTGCATCAGCAATATTTTCAGCCATTAAGGACTTCTCAACCCAGCATATTAAACAAGTAACACTAGTTGTGTTCCAAAAAGAAATGGCTGCTGATTTTATAACAGAGCTGAAGAAAACAGATGGTGTTGGAGGGAAAAGGGGCCATACTGATACAAGGGACTATGGTCGTAGGGACAACAGGGGCTATGGACATAGAGGCGCCACAGGGAGAAATACTGAGCATGGAAGTGACCATAAAGATGACCACAGAGACAAGCAAGGTAGAAATACTGAGCATAGAGCCGGTCACAGATGTGGTCATAGAGGTGGTCATAGAGGTTCAACACCAAGAGAGAATGAGCAGAGAGGTGGTCACAGAGGTGCACATAGAGACACAACACCCAGAGAGAATGAACATAGAGGCTTTAAGTATGGACATGATGGTAGGTATAGAAAATGCTTACTTACATTGGAAAATTTTAAATTGGGTCAGTTTTGTTTTCTGTAGACTTTTGCTGTTGTTGGGTTGTTGTCTCATTTGCAGAAATCCTTAAACCTCTTTTTTCCTTCTTATGGGAGCCCTATAGTTTGATTGACTACTGTTTCTTAGCTAAACAATTAGTTTTCTTCATAAAGATATAGGGAAACATTTTTTATCAGAGGATGAGCAAATATCATAACATGTCTTTTTTGAATTAATGGCTATTTTAGGCTGTAATCAGCATTAGAATTATGATTTTTATGCCCCACCTACGATAGTAGAGGGGCATTATGTTTTCTGGTCTGTGCGTCTGTTCGTCCGTCTGTCTGTCCGTTCGTTCGTCTGTCTGTTTGTTCGTCCGTCTGTCCTGCTTCAGGTTAAAGTTTTTGGTCAAGGTAGTTTTTGATGAAGTTGAAGTCCAATCAACTTGAAACTTAGTACACATGTTCCTTATGATATGATCTTTCTAATTTTAAAGTCAAATTAAACTTTTGACCCCAATTTTACGGTCCACTGAACATGGAAAATGAAAGTGCATGTTTCAGGTTAAAGTTTTTGGTCAAGGCAGTTATTGATGAAGTTGAAGTCCAATCAACTGGAAACTTAGTACACATGTTCCCTATGATATTATCTTTCTAATTTATTTTAATGCCTAAATATATTTTTTATCCAATTTCATGGTCCATTGATCATGGAAAATGATAGTGCGAGTGGGGCATCCGTGTACTTTGGACACATTCTTGTTTAATTTGAAAGTAATCATGATAAAATTTAAACAAAAGTCCAATTACATGTATAAGAAAGAAATATACAAACTATTGATATAATTATTTTTTGTTGTTGTTAGAAATGCATTTAAAAATGAATATAAAAACTTCCTGTAGAATAAACCCCAAAATCAATTTCTGAATGAAAAACAGATTTCTTTTTATATAGCATTTAAATATAAGTCCTTCTATTTGAAATGGGTTTTTTTTGTCACAGACAAAGACAGACCACCCCATCGAGACACATCAAAGGAAGAAAGTAAACCAGATACAGTTAAATTCTATATATGGTCTGATTCCTGGGATAGCATTAAAGCTGTAAAGAGAGATTTAGACAAAGTGGCTGATGATCAGTGTTACCATAAATCTATTCATGAATATTCAAAAGTTGTCCATAATTTAAAGGATGAAAAGGTAAATTTGTAGGTTAATTACAGGTAAATACTGTAGGTTAATTACAGGTAAATACTGTAGGTTAATTACAGGTAAATACTGTAGGTTAATTACAGGTAAATACTGTAGGTTAATTACAGGTAAATACTGTAGGTTATGTAGGTTAATTACAGGTAAATACTGTAGGTTAATTACAGGTAAATACTGTAGGTTAATTACAGGTAAATAGTGTAGGTTAATTAAAGATCCTGGTGAGACTTTTACATGATATCACAGGATACATACCCGTAGCCAGGGGGCTCAGGGGTTTGGATGTAAAATTAAATTGATGTAAATTAAACCACTGAACTGTTTTTATTATAATTAAACTATGAATACCAACAACAAACCCACCTTGCACTAAAAAATAGTACATTTTATAACTTTGATTCAAAGGAGAAGAGAATACTGGTTAACCTCTGTCCCTCTGCACATCAATTTGTATGTACATTTCTAGCAATTTTTTGTTCAGAAACCACAAGTCATGCTTCTTATATGGCACCAAACTTTGTAAACAATAATGTCTGATACTTAAATATGACACCAAACTTCATCTGCTATTTGTGTGGCACTTTTTCATTCTTTTTGAAACAGTTTTTTTAGAAACATTTATATAAGACATTTATTTAGCTATTAGGAACATACTTTTGGTATTGACAATTTTTATATTTTAATAGATTTTCAGAGATATTGAAAAGCAGCTTAAGGTAAAAATAACAGAAAGCAAAGGTGTTGTAAAAATCCTGGGGGCACTAGCTCAAGTGAACAAGGCTTCAGACGCCCTTCAGACTCAGCTTAGAAAAGAAGAAGCTCGAATGATTGATTACGACAAAGCAAAAGAAGTGGCTAACTATATCCAATGGTATTATAAGGACCAATCGTCAGATAGATTCAAACCTTTCACATTAGAACTGAATTATCTTATAGAAACTGAATTTAAAAATAAATCAACACAAGTTAGAATAACAGATAATAAAGGAGAGAAATACAAAATTGACTTTAACAAAATGGAGGAAATTCCTGCTAGTAGTCCAAATACAAAGATTCCTGTACAGAGAAAATCAAAGGAACAACAAAAAGGTAATGAATTCTTAATTATGTACTGTGCTGTGTAAAATCTACTAGGAAGTAGAGCAGCTATTCTAACATGACGTCCTTCAAACGCTTTGAGTACACACCCGTGGTAAAATATGAATATATTGATTAGGCTGTTCCGATCGCACTCCCACGTTATATGTTTGTTTATAAATGAGATACTCAACGTCATAATACGATGACGTCAGAATATAAGCATGCTTGTGAAACCAAAAATCATCACAACATTGAAACGTAAACAAACGATGCTAAATTGTTGCATACGCCATTTTTTTTAGATAAATAAAACATATAAGTAAATTTATAATTTAAATTCATCCAAAACTATCTAAATACGCTATTGTAAATAGTTTTAGCATGTCACTAATTCGTTTGCTCCGTTCTTTTACGCCATTTTAAAAGTATGTTTATTAATGGGAACGGCAAATATTGCCTCCTATCTAGAGCGCTTCGATCCAAAAGAAATGCCGTATTTGTCCTATTAGAATCGAAATAATTCATGGGGGCTTGAATATATCTAGATTTTACCTCGCTATTGCTCAGGGTAAAATATTTGTCATAAAGGGCCAACCCGTGGTAAAATCACGATATATTCAAGCACCTATGAATTATTTCTTAAATATAACATTTTAAGGAGATCAGGGTTTTCCCTGAGTAAATATTATTTTATGACAATTCATTTGACACAACAATATTTAAGTCATGTGAAGTCATTTGACCACTACATTCCATGAAACCATTTACTGTAACTTGTAAGTTTTGCTTTCCATCTATTGCATTTCATTTAAATTGCCGTCTGTATTGCAATTTTTTTCATCAAATCAAACTATTCAACTGGTCAGAAATTTTAAACAGCTGCTGTAGAAAACCATAGTCATCAAGTTGCAAGTTGATAAAATATATTATAATCACAAGCCTGTAAATTGACTCCATTACTGTTATGAACATATAGCTAAAAATTTCTAATATGCATATTGTTGTCGGTATTGATTTTTGAAATTTTGCTAAAAAAAAGGGCAGTTAGCTAACTTGAATGAAATTGTAATATGCAATGAACTGCTTCTATTAAAACAATAATGAATCTTGTTTATCCATGCCATAATATTCACATGCCTATTTCAAGTCACTGATTTCTTAAGTCATATCTCAAACTTGTTTTTTACCATTACCAAATTTGGTGTTGAATGCGGAGCTAAACATGTCTTTTTTATTATGTTGTGTTTAGTTGCTGCTTGTATCAGTGTTTTAATTCTCTTACAAATATTCTGAATGCAGAAAAAAAGATTCTATTTTTGAAGTTCACAAATGTAGAAAGTTGACTATAATTATTTTTGGACAAAATGAAAAGACAGAAAGATTACAGAATGGTGGTGAACTGAAAAATATAAGAGAATATATTTTAAACATATTTTTGATGCTGATTAGGACATCCTGACCCTAATATTTGTATGTTGATATGTAGGTTCTGGTGTCAATCTTCCTCCCAACTGGACACATGTAAAGTTAGCTGTTGGACAACTATGTCATGAACAACAGTTACAGCCAGGAAACCCTGAGTATGATCGAGTCAAATCTGAGTTCCAGAAAACTGGAGGAAGCGGGACCATTGTCAAGGTATCAAATCTTCTTTTTTTTCTTGATTTGGGCAGGGGAGGGGGCCAGTTTTTGGCTGATTATTTAGGGAACCACTGAAGCATGCCTCTTAGGCTTTCAGTGGGCCCCTACTTATGAAAATTTCTGGATCAACCACTGTGGGGGTTTCTTACAACATTTGGGTTTGATGGTAAACTGCAAAATACAAGTCAGTTGAGAGGTATGCCCAGTTTCATACATTATATCCACCCTGCATGTTTAATTTTTTATGGTGAACCTTACATTTCAAATTTTGAAAAACTCTTGGGTGGATAAATATTGTAGCCAAAGAGGTTGTGTGGTAGAATCTATATTTACCATCAATATTCATAAAGTTTTAACAATTCAAGCCATATTTTGTATATAACTTTAACAAATATCAATTTGATAAATAGTGATAATTGGAAGAACATAATATATTTACATTGTTTGTATTGTAGACAATGTGATGTTTCATGCTTAATAAATCTAACTCAAATCTTATATTTTCAAAATATTATTATGTGATTTTAAAAGCTACCAAATGCAGTGATAAAACTTATGTATACATTATACATTATTAATGATATTTTAATTGCAGATATCCAGGGTACAAAACCCCACTCTTTATCTTCAGTATGCAGCTAAAAAGAAGGAATTATATAATAAGAATGGTAAAAACCCTGAGCGATGGTTGTGGCATGGTACCTCAGCTGATACAGTGGATAAGATTATTACTCTTGGCTTTAACAGAAGTTATTGTGGAAAAAATGGTAGGTATACTTACTTGTCTTTTACCATGCTTATTATGAAAGATTTCTGTTGTTATAATGGTAACTGCTAAGCAAACTAACATCAAACTAACAACTTTTATCTTACACAATCAAATGTCGTTATCCAATCATTTTTCTTTTAGCAAAATCTACTATTTATTCTGGTCAATTATTCTCTTTATAGTTTTATCTTTATAACACTTATTAAAGTGTCTTTTAATGATAAATTTAACAAAACACCGTGGCTGAGACAATCATGAACAATTTTTGCATATCTTAAAAGAAGTTCAATATTTAAGGAATATAATACATAGTTTCATTATTCCATTGTACAAAAAAAATATACATTAGCATACACATCATTAAGAGCATCATAACCATCACTTCTGTAAGTTCAAACACAGCACTGTATCAAGTTTAAGTAGAAATTCAACTAAGTATACAGGTAGTTATTTGAAATTTGGAAAATTTTCAATAATGCACGATTTGATAATTGTTCTACACAACTTTTATTTTAATATTCTTGGTTATGATAAATTGCATCACACATATGAAACATACTTAGCATTAACCTGCATAAAAAATGTAAAAAGTTTGAAGAGTAAATAACAATTCACGGTACATATAATGGGAGATAATTTGTGCCTTGGCCAAACAAATAAGGGACACAACTCTGTAATTTTCAACTCAAAAGGACACAATCCAGTTTTATGATATTTTACCTATAGACCAGTACAATCCAGTTTAATGATATTTTACCTATAGACCAGTACAATCAGTTTTTAGAAGGAACCAAACACATTAACTAAAATTAATATAGTTGGCTTGTTTAATTTTCATAAAATGTTGACAAATATAAACTTTGACTCTTTGACAAAAAAAATAAAAATAAAAAACCGTGAACCACCTCACATTTTATCAAAAAAATTTCATTGGATATATAGCTGTTTGACAAACACTAATTTTGATCATTGGGAAGCTTAACATTTCCTTAAAAATAGAAAGCAATAAAAATGTTCAGCTGACTTTTATAGAGTTTATCTCCCTGTATAGTGTTATGTACCACCCTAAATCTTTATTGATCAATCTAACTTTAATATAACCTGTCCCTCACACTGTCTCTTATACAACATCTAGGAATCATTCCAAGTACAATCAGACATGCAAGATCACATTCTTAATTTGTGCATTGCATTTCCGCAAAGAACTTTGATGAAGGGGAAAAACTATAGGATATAAAGAATGTGATAAAAAAAAATCAGCTAATTTTTACAGAGTTA
This sequence comes from Mytilus trossulus, assembly GCF_036588685.1. NCBI lineage: Eukaryota > Metazoa > Mollusca > Bivalvia > Mytilida > Mytilidae > Mytilus > Mytilus trossulus. Next base: position 94,467,526 of record NC_086376.1, on the reverse strand, counting down.
TCTCCCTGTAGTGTTATGTACCAACTTATTAACAATTAAATCAGAACTCTTATTAACAATTAACATCAGAACTTTAATTGGCTGTATCTTGCTTAGCATGTTGGGAAAATTTACTGCTTGCATTTTTAAGACTACAACTTAAGGTCAAGTTCCTGTAAATGGGCTATGTCACAGATTTCAGTAAAATTTGGCATACAACTCTGGCTCGATGAACTTCAACTGAAAATCGAAAAAATATTGCATTTATCTCAATTATTATTTGAAATATTATTGATTGAATTCTTACAAAATGGGTGAATATTTGTATAGAAAGCACATAAAATCGGCGAAAACCCTTCTAAAATTTGTCTTAAAATCGCCAAATATCTAATTCTACTCCATAGATTTTTCTTAAAAAACTATATGTTGTTGATACATAAATTTTTCGTTATAATGATGCAAAATAAAGAAAGGGTCACCGACTATGTTTGTACCGTATACTTCATTTAAAGTTGTGTTCTTCGTGAAAAAAACCAACAAAACGTCGAAATTATCGTAACGTTATCGCGTTACAGGCCGTAAAACGTTGATTTATGACGTTTTTTCACTACCATCAAGGTAACAAATTAATTATTAGACAAAAAACGAAGTCGGTGACCCTATGATTTTTTTATATCATGAAAACAGAAATTTATGTGTCAACAATATATAGTTTTTTAAGAAAAATCTATGGAGTGGAATTGGAGATTTGGCGATTTTAAGACAAATTTTAAAAGGTTTTTCGCCGATTTTATGTGCTTTCTATACAAATATTCACCAATATTAAAAAAATACAATCTGCAATTTTTCAGATAATAAAAGAGATAAATGTATTATTTTTTCGATTTCCAGTTGTAGTTCAACGAGTCAAGGTTGTATGCAATTTTTTAGCAAAATCTGTGACATAGCCCATTTACTGTTCCTTGACCTTAATATATTTTCCCTAACAGGTACTGCCTATGGAGCAGGAGTATATTTTGCTGTGAATTCGTCCTACTCTATAGGATATTGTACATCTGACACCCATGGCCTGAAGCACATGTTCTCCACGCAGGTGTTAACAGGTGATGCATGTCCTGGTAATGGAGGGATGACCGTCTTGCCACCAAAACCAGGGAAATCACTGACATACGATTCAGCATCTGACAATCCATCAAATCCTGTTATGTTTATTATATTTCATGATAGCCAGGCTTACCCGACATATCATGTTTTCTTTAAATAAATAAACAATTTTAATGTATATTTTATATGTAATTTATAAATAAACACATGTTATGTTGTTATATTACCTTTTTTTCTATCAATGAAAGCTGTTCCTTTGTGTCAACTGCATTCAAGTATAACATATGATGCTATCTTTTATGTTTTTAAAACAGGAAGGATACAGACATTTTCCATATATATATATATATTTAGCATACAAGGCAGTGCATATTGTATTATCCCCAGTTGTCAGCTCATCTAGGATATCACACTGTTATCTTACTTGCTCCTGACATGGGGGGAAATGTAAACATACCTAATCTTCTGGGTTAGACAACTTTATGTATATTTTTTATATGTATTATTTATTTATTTTTATGTTTTCTCAATATACAATCAGCCACACTTGCATTGTGTATTGTAAAAACTTTTAAGCTGCTTAGATGTTTACTTAAGAAAGTTGTGTATCTCGTGCTTTCATTGAATGTTATTTGTTTTAATATCTAATATTAATAATGTTACTGTCATGTCAAATGTCTTTACCCATTTGGGCCCTTAATTTAAATATTTTGCTTCTTCTTCTTAGACAAGCATGTTACTTCCTAGTTGATTTTATTGTGCAAGTTTACTATAAATGCTTGATGTAATAGTGTTATTTTAAGTTCATTGAAAATATATATTTGGCGACTGGAAATTTAAGAAAAAGCCTTTATACTGTTTGAACTATTTTGTTTATTTTACATTTCCCTACTGATACATTTGTTATGATTTAACATTATCAGAACTTAATTTTGATTGGTTCCTTTATAGATCGTGATTTAAAGAAATCAGTTTTTCATTCTGCCGTTAATTGCCAAAAATTAATATGAAATTTTGTTTAAGTCTTTATAAAAAGTACAACCTTGGTTTTATTCATCATTGTACATGTCCCATTTTCTTGCCCACAGGAACGTCATTTGGAGAAGGAGTATACTTTGCCCCTGATGCCAAACATTCCTCTTGTTATTGCTCACAAGACAGTAATGGGAACAAGCATATCTTTTCTGTACAAGTTTTGACTGGGAAAATGTGTCAAGGACATCAAGGATTGAAAGTGCTGCCCCCTATACCAGGCAAAGGTCATGTGAACTATGACTCAGCAGCTAATGATCTTTCTAATCCAACAGAATTAGTTATATTTCATGATAGTCAAGCATATCCTGCATATCATGTCTGTTTTAAATATAAGTCTCTGAGGGATTTGTTTTCATAAAAATAAATACATATAATTCATATACTACTGATCACTACTGTTAATATAGAAATTATTGCACACATTTATTATTGTGTTTTTTTTAAAAATTGACAAAAATGCCAAATTGATTATCGGCCATTTCAGGAAAATCTACATTAATTTTGATATATTTTTCAGATCTTAGAATTCGAGTTCTTTATCATTGCAATACCTATTCAGTCGCATTATTGACACTAATAAAAACCTTGCAATAATTTCTGAATTTACATCTGATGGTAGAAATGAGACATTAGTTTTCATTTTCTTTTTTGACTGACCTTTGTACCCAAGCATCAGTGATTTCAGAGGTACTTAAAATAATTAGATATCTTAAGTAACAATTCCCTTGTGGCTTTCCTTAGTTTCTTAGGATATTACATGACAGAAAATTACAAAATTATAGGTAATACATGAAAAAAATATTGTGATTGTGAATTTTATTCTGTATTTTGTTATTTTATCATGTTTGTAACTTATAACTAGTTGATAACATTATTTATCAACGTATTAAATCAGTGGTTGGTAATGTTGGGTATTTTTCTTTGTTGTAAAAATGCTTAATAAATTCTAATAATGGTATGGACGTCCAAACTATTTTGATTGTATTTATCAGAAATTTAAAAATAATAAGAAAATTTTGAAATATTTTGTAACATCAACAGAATTCTTTTTTTATACCCAGGATTTGGATTGAAGGTACAATTTCAGCATTTTTTTATTTAATGTTTGTTGATAGGTTTTTCTTCCGAGTTGCTCTCTTTAAATTCCTTTCAGATTTAAAAGAAATTTTGTAATTTGACTGAAATACACAGTACTATACATACAGTAGTTTGTCTATCATTGACTTGGTTCTAACTGTTAGTTCAAATAATTATGAGGTCTTGAAAAGCTGTTTTATTTTTTTCCTGTGACGCATTTGATGTGAAATCGGTTATAAATGTTATAATTCATTGAATTATTTTCATGCTATTTATATATTATACCTGTGATAGTTACTGTAATTTAAATAGAAATCTGATACTTCTGTGTTCATCATTATTCCTCAGTTGCTGTACAATAGTTCTATTCACACACTTCTTACGCCAGGATTGAACATATTGATAGTTTTTGTTTTTAACTTTCGTAAAAAAAGCTTTATATTATGCTGTTTCCAAAATTATAAATACGATTTATTTTTCCTCTACCTAAAGGTTGTTCCAAATTTAGTAGAAAACTAAATTTATGTTTGCAAAAAGGAAAACTTAAGGATAGTTTGGTTGATTGTTGCTTGTTTTAACTTCCTGGACATGAACTAAATAACAATTAATACAGAAGGTAGGCTTGTCAATGAACCCACCCAGGTTTAAAAGGCCGGACAAGAAGACTGCTGCTGAAAAATTAGAAAATTTAACGATGAAAGATCAGAACCTAATTACCCTTCTGAAGGACCTAAGACCCCCAACTTGTTTCTGTCGGGGGTTTTCCTAATTACCCTTCTGAAGGACCTAAGATCCCCAACTTGTTTCTGTCGGGGGTTTTCCTAATTACCCTTCTGAAGGACCTAAGATCCCCAACTTGTTTCTGTCGGGGGTTTTCCTAATTACCCTTCTGAAGGACCTAAGATCCCCATCTTGTTTCTGTCAGGGGTTTTCCTAATTACCCTTCTGAAGGACCTAAGATCCCCAACTTGTTTCTGTCGGGGGTTTTCCTAATTACCCTTCTGAAGGACCTAAGATCCCCAACTTGTTTCTGTCGGGGGTTTTCCTAATTACCCTTCTGAAGGACCTAAGATCCCCAACTTGTTTCTGTCGGGGTTTACCAATTACCCTTCTGAAGGACCTAAGATAACCACTTTGTTTATGGTGGGGTTTATGTTCATCAATCTTCTGTTTTCTGTGTCGTGTTTTGTTTATAGATATAGGAAGATGTGGTGTGAGTGCCAATGAGACAACTCTCCATCCAAATAACAATTTAAAAATTAAACCATTATAGGTTAAAGTACGGCCTTCAACACGGAGCCTTGGCTCACACCGAACAACAAGCTATAAAGGGCCCCAAAATTACTAGTGTAAAACCATTCAAACGGGAAAACCAACGGTCTAATCTATATAAACAAAATACACAATATACTCATTACACAAAAAATAGGGAGCATATAGTCAATATCTTCTTTGTCTGTCTTAGTATTGAAACAAACGCTTGAAAAGAGTGACGTAAAAGATTCCAGAAGGACAGTCAAACTCATAGATAGAAAGTAAACTAACAACGCCATGACCAAAAATTAAAAAAAAAAAAAAACAAGCGTACAAAAGACACAATATAGAAAACTAAAGACTAAGCAACACTAACTTCACCAAAAACTTGGGGTAATCTCATGAGCTCTGGAAGGGTAAGCAGATCCTTCTCTACATGTGGCACCCATTGTGTTTCTTATGTTATTATAAATCCGGTGAATAGTCTAATTTGGTAGGTCACATTCGTGAAATTCCCTAAATTATATCATTTATCCTATACCAATTGAAGATGTTAGTGAAGAGAAATATTCTATTGGTTGTAATGACAATAGGCCAAAGTTCAAGGTTGAAATACTTTTTTAACAAATCCCAGAAGAAATTTTGAGTTTCTTTTGCTCATTTGGAGTTAGACTTACACAAAGAGTGAACATGCTGATTTTTTTTAAATATCCACAATAATGAGGTCAAGGTCATATAAATCCTGTCAAACAGACATGTGCACCTTACCATTGTTCCATACACTAAAGTATAGCTGACCTCCTGTTTATTGTAATAAAAAAAAACTCAAAAACTCAGTATTGAACAATGAACCATGAAATGTATGTCAACTATATGTGGTGTGTTGCATGATTGTAAATGGTGTGACAGGGTTCATCTGACCTTAATCTCAATTTAATGGTGAATTGGTTCATGTTGGGTTTTGGTGTTTTGTTCAAGTATTTCAGATAAATTAACCTGACAGACAATCATGTACATCTTACAATCATTCCAAACACCAAATATAGTTGACCAACTACTTATAGTATTTTGTTACCTATTCTGACATCCAACTCGGGCTTCTTTTAAATTGAGATTTACTGTGTGTATTGTTGTGTGTTGGTTTTGGGTTGTTTTTTAGCTAGAGGTATAGGGGAGGGTTGAGATCTCAAAAAACAAGTTTAACTCCTCTGCATTTAAGCATTTGTCCCTAGTCTGGAGCCTGTGGCCTTTTGTAGTCTTGTATGATTTTATTTTAGTTTCTTTTATATATGATGGAGTTTAGTATGATGACCATTATCACTGAACCAGTGTATATTTTTGTTTAGAAGCACAACTTTGGGTGCAGGACTTTCTTGCTGCATTGAAGATCCATTGGTGGCCTTTGGCTGTTATCTGCTCTTTGGTCAGGTTGTCTCTTTTATACATTCCCCATTTCCATTCTCAATTTTATAAATACAGAAACTTAATATTGACAAATGAGTCAAGGTTAGATGTTACCTGCCAGACAATCATTTCATACACCAAAAAATATATTTTACCTATTGCTCATATTACTTTAAAGAAAGAAAAAAACACAAAAACACAACAACGACCAATACAACATGAAAATGAGGTCAAAGTCAGATGAAACCTGCCAGACTGACATGCACCTACTCCTAACAATCATTCCATACACCACATATAGTTGATCTATCAATAATACATGTAGTATCTGATCAAACAGACCTTAAAATGTTACGCTAACCTTGATCACTGTTCCATGAAATGAAGTTGAGGTCAGGAGTGATGTGTAGATGTTGCAAGGGACCTATATACCAATTATAAATATCCTATTACTCGTAATAAGTGAGAAATTCACACGATAGAAAACTATAAAATATTTTCAACCATGAAAATGTGGTCAAGCACAATAATCATATTACAGACAGAAACTTTGTAACATAAGGTATCTGCATACAAGGTTTGAAGCATCGAAGTATCATACCTTCTGAAATATAAATATATACAAATAGTTTATACCACAAACAAGAAAAAAATGGAATGTATAGGAAAGAGGATGAATCTTTGATCTTCAGGAAAATATTTCAAAGTTCACCGCTGTTACTGTTACCATGAAGGAATTTCCTTAAGAACTTACTTACTAGTTGGAGATATTGGATAGGGAAGAACCATAGTGCCTAGCAATGGCAACTGACCTTCCATGAGAAATTAATTTGATTTGATTTTCTTTGTTTTAACGCCACTTTTTAAGCACCTCATTTTGAGCTATTTCATGGCAGCAATTTTTCATTGGTAGAGGAAGACAGAGTGCCCAACCTTCAATATCTGGCAATCCTAGTCTATTAAGATTGGTGTCCAGTGCACCTGTACAAGCAGGGTTTCAAACTCACCTCAGTGTTGACTGGATAGGGATTACATTAGTAACTATTTAGACCACTCGGCCACGAAGGCCCCCATGAAAATTTACAAATTTGTAGTCTCCCCTGAAAACCTCTTAACATGTTATCCTTTTAATGTGCTTGGTCAGTTTTTACAGTTTTAACCACTTGTCTTGTTGTCTTTAAATTATTTGATTGCTGCCTCATTAATGCATACCTCATATCTCCAGGCATTTGTATACATAGACTATTAAAGAACATTCTGTGTTTCAGTCATTAAAAGATTCTATTATTTCCAAATTATGAAACATTTCTCTTGTATAATTTGTGAATATACTTGATATAAATCACATGGCTTGGACATTAAGAAACATAATTTGTGAATATACTTGATATAAATCACATGGCTTGGACATTAAGAAACATAATTTGTGAATATACTTGATATAAATCACATGGCTTGGACATTAAGAAACATAATTTGTGAATATACTTGATATAAATCACATGGCTTGGACATTAAGAAACATAATTTGTGAATATACTTGATATAAATCACATGGCTTGGACATTAAGAAACATAATTTGTGAATATACTTGATATAAATCACATGGCGTGAACAAACCTAATTTGTGAATATACTTGATATAAATCACATGGCTTGAATATTAAGAAACATACTTTGTGAATATACTTGATATAAATCACATGGCGTGAATATTAAGAAACATACTTTGTGAATATACTTGATATAAATCACATGGCTTGAATATTAAGAAACATACTTTGTGAATATACTTGAAATAAATCACATGGCTTGAAAATTAAGAAACATAATTTTGATGTAAATTTAATGCTATGATTGAACTTTGACAGATTTAATATCTTGGCCTACTTCTACTTCATTGGTCAAGTCTTTATCTTCTATGTTTTCTGAATTTATTTTGACTTCAGATTCTGATTTCATTTCAACTCCAGAGTCTAAATGTTTATCTGAGTTATCTTCAATGGTTTCTGATTTTATTTTAACTTCAGATTCTGAATGTCCATCAGAGTTATCTTCCTTGGTTGTAGTATTTTCAGAATTGTCAAAATTTGACCTTTTGCTTTTAAAATTAAAGCCTGTGTCTGGTGTTATAACAATATCAGTCTGAAATAAACATAAAAATCATTTTAAGTAACAGGTATTGTTAATAAAAGTCATTCTATAAATCAACCAGGTGCTCTGCAGGGCACAGCTTTATACGACTGCAAAGGTTTAACCATGAACAGTTGGGGCAAGTATGGACACAACATTCAAGCTTGATACAGCTCTGAATTTGGATTGTGATAAAATTCTTGACACAATATGAGTTTCTGACACAAAACAAATGTCAAGATCTTACAAACCTATTATGCAATTAAAGATTTCTTCTTCAAATTTTTTACAAATTTGGAATTTGAGAAACTTGGGGGGAAACTGAATACTACTTACCCCTCCCCCCTTTTTTTTTTGCAATAAGTCCAACACCTGACATTTCTTTATACATTATTTACAAGTTTTGTAAGGGAGGTAAATCCGAACATACTAAACATTGTATGTAAACTGTTTTTGGGATACGATTGCTTTCAAGCAATCTGTAGACTTATACCAGTGGCTCAGAGCATTGCCCTCACATCAATCGTTTTATTCTAAACATTAAGAAACATCTCAGATTCTTATGATTGTCTTGCTTTAAAAGGTAAAAATAAACAAAGGGATTGAACTTAATCAACTTTCTTATAATCTTCATGTTTAATAATTCCCTTGACTTATATGCGTGTTTTTAACAACATGGAAAATCAGAATTAAGCAGTATTTATACTTAGTGTTTTTTATAAATTTATAAAAACACGTCGGAGGGAATTCCCAGTTTTGAAAAAATGCGAGAGTTCTCTGAATACCAATTAATCTATTTCTGTCATATAAGAACTGAAGTGGAGTTTTTCTTATATGTTACCGTTATGAAACTGATTTTTGAGATTGTACTACCATAAAGAAATAGAGAACCATCTAGGTCGTTTAATAAACATTTAATATATCGGGATCCAATATATCTTGCCTCAGGGTTTGTTTTGGAAATTATGCGCATGCGTATAGTTTTCTTGACTTCAAGGGGTTTTAGATTGAATGGTTGCTCTGGATTCCCCACTCAATTAATTAATTTATAACTCATGGGATCTTTTCTATGAATCTCTGCTATTGAGGGTTATTGTTGTTGCATAAATTTAAATCATATGCATCATTTAAATTAAAATAAATGTATTCCATATCGTAGAACACCCCTTCAGGCAAAATGGAGTCCTCCATATTATCGTTTCGAGTTGTCTCCCTTCAGGAAGTAACTTCCGTGAATTCTGAACCTAAACAAGACGTTGAGTATAAGCTCGTTTTGTCAATAAACGTCGTATTATATTAAACTTTTAAACTGATAAATGTGTACGGAAAGGAGTCATGATCACTGACTCAAATGAAATTCAATATTTAAAGAGTTAGGAATGGGGTTCCTCCTAGAATTAGCGTAGGAAAATAGGTGATAAGATACGAAATGAAATACCTTCTCTCACTCTCACTCTGAGTCTCAGTGACTACTGTGGAAAGTAAACTTGGAATTGATAATACAAAACTAAAACACAATAGGCTAATTACATTGTTCATACACTTTTATCAGGGTTTGGCTATTTTGTAACTATTTACATGTGCAGTTGAATTAGTTTTGAAAATAATGTATCCAGCTACAGGCATACATGTGTCAATGAAACAACGGCAATTGAATCCCTCAGAGCAATCTTCTCTTTGATTTAATTACCTCCCTTACACTGCTTTTAAATTGTCTGAATTGTCCATTGACCAGAAAAACCTTGTTTCCCCCTCTTTTTTTGCCCCTTATTCCAAATCAGTGATGCTCGAATCCAAAACGGTTAAAAAGGCCAAATAATTCCTTAAAGTGTTGCCAAATACAGCTAAGATAAGCTATGCCTGAGGAAGAATAGCCTTCGTGTTTCAAAAATTCAAAATTTTGTAAACAGTTAATTTATAATTATAACCATATCAATGATAATTCATTTCAGCACAAAAAGTGCTGATTACTGGGCTGGTGATACCCTCGGGAAATAAATCTCCACCAGCAGTGGCATTGACCAAGTGGTTGTAAATAAACTCATCATAGATATCAGGACTAAATTTTGTATATATGTCAGATGTCAGTTTAGTCTACAAAAGACTCATTAGTGACGCTCAAATCCAAAAAGGTTAAAAAGGCCAAATAAAGTATGAAGTTGAAGACTTTCTGGTAAAAATTTATAGTGATCCATTCACTAAATACCGAAAACCTATTTTTTCCCTTTTTATTGCCCCCAATTCCAAAGCATTTTGAGCCATAACTCTCCAAAGTCATAACTAACAATCCCTTCATGGTATGAAAACTTGTGGTATAATATCAGAGAGATTCATACACTTAAACACAAGTTATTGTTTAAAAACTACAAAAATGCTTATTTTTGGCCCCATTTTGGCCCCTAATTCCTAAACTATTGGGAGTCGGATCCAGAGAACTAAATGTGTCAATGCAGACAACGATGACTACATGATAACATTATATGAAAAAAGACAAATCATACAAATCTGTGAAATGTTGTCTGCACTTGCGTGTACATTTTAATTGCATCAATTGTGAATTGAAGCTATGAAAATTGTCAACATTATCCAATCAAAATGAACGTTACAAACAATGTTGCATTAGATTTACTATCTACCTGTGGTCATTGACTACTATTTACTTACATCTTCCTTGCATTTTTTCAAGTAATTTTGTTTTGCATATCTACTGGCTCTTTCTTCTTTGTCATCAACAACATCAAACACATGATGCTGAAGGTTACCAAGCCATTCCATCATACTTGTTTAGTCAAGGTCAAATAAAATGAAAAGTGACGGTTGAATATAATGTATGCTTTACAAAGTCTAGGTCAAATACAACAAATGCATGCTTTACAAAGTCTAGGTCAAATACAACAGATGTATGCTTTACAAAGTCTAGGTCAAATACAACAGATGTATGCTTTACAAATTCTAGGTCAAATATCATACCTTAGACAGATTCTTGTTGTAAAGATTCTATAAAATTAATGGTTAATCTACTCACATCTCGCTTGCATTGATCCAAGAAGCGTTTTTTGTCAAATCTACTGTCTCTATCATCTTTATCATTGACAAAATCAAATGCATGGTGTTGTAATGTACCAAGCCATTCCATCATACTTAGCGAGTCAAGGTCAAATATATTGTTTTACAGAAATATTATTTGTAGTGTATATAACATGCTTTTTTGTGAGTTTGATTAATTCTTTTAAATCTTTCCATTAAAAAATAAGCAAATTACACATCTATCCACAAGTAACTAGTTGATTGTCATGAACCTGTGCGAGTACAACATCATAAATAAGGATACATCTTTTCATCTTTTTCTGTCTTCATGATATCAGAATAGATATACTCTTCCTTAAACTTGTTAATTTCATCCTGTCAAATAAAAGAATATGTCATTTAAATAACACACAATACTTATGCATACAATATTTTGTAACATTCATGTCAACGTTTTGAAGAGAACCTTAGTGAAGAAGCTTGTATCCAATGCCTGGTGGTAGATTGCAACAAAAACCTTCTTGGAATATTATCCATTATAGATATTGTGTAAATAAAACAATATTTGAAATGCCCATTCAGTAAGGATGTAAAGATATAAATAAAAACTTACCTGCTCCTCTACCCAGTCCAATGATGCATGTATGCCATCAGTACCATACTTCTTGTTGTAATTGTCATAATGAGGCTGAAAAGTGAAGACAATTATTTACATTACTGGTTATTTATCAACAAATTCATTTCATTTGGTTAAAAAACTTAATTACTGCCAATTCATTTACTTTCGTTGTTTGAGGAAAACTTTTTGCCTATCTGTTCATATAAACCTTTAGAAAATTTAATTTCTGATTCACCTTATCTATGAAACCAACGAAAAAATTGGTATCTAAGGAATAATAATGAATCATGTATGCATCATAATCATTGTGTATAAGTTTCATAACATTTGGTAAAGTCAAACTCAAGTTAGAGAATGGAAACCAATTTTGGGACATACAGACGTATGAACGTACCTGTGAACGTACAGCAGGGAATGGTAAAACTTAATGCCCCCTCCACTAAGACGAGGGCATAAAATTACTACATATATTCTAAAGAAAATATTACAGTGAGTATCCATTATGATGTTAAATCAATCTAATTAAAAACCGATCTCTCATCGCTCCTGTTTTCTGATATGTCGTGTAGGAGATCTAACGAAACCCCGCTTTGAATTCACATGTGAGTGACCTCGTAGGTGTGTCTTTTTCGACCAATGAAATTAAGTCTTCCACGATCTTGAAAGTTTATCGTAAGGTAAAGGGATGTATGTAACTCATGTTATAAACGACAAAATCATCAGTCAAAATAATTCATAATCTTTTTTGATTGGCTTATGAATAGGTCGTCAACTCATTAGCATGTCATTATAAATTCATAACTTCTAGTTCACTCACATGTGACCTCAAAGCGGGTTTCCTTAGATCTCCCACGCAACATATCAGAAAACAGAAGCGATGAGAGATCGGTTTTTAATTAGATTGATGTTAAATCAGTCTTATATTTGTACAACAAAGTTGTAAATTGATTGATATAGCTTTCATTCCATGTACTCAAGTTTAAATGTAATATGTAGATTAGTGGTTTTGTTTTAATAATTACCTGTTCTAGACAGAGACCCTGTCCTGGAGCCTTTGGAATATCTACCTGTAAAATAAATGTATATACATGATGGCAAATTCTGTAGTTATACTTCAGTGAAAAAATGACACATTAAATCAATAATGATTTTTGAAATTTGTTTTATAAATCACCAGTTGCAAAAGCAAATATCCCAGGTTAGGGGAGGGTTGGGATCCCGCTAACATGTTTAACCCCGCCACATTATTTATGTATGTGCCTGTCCCAAGTCAGTAGCCTGTAATTCAGTGGTTGTTGTTTGTTTATATGTTACAAATTGGTTTTAGTTCATTTTTTTACTTAAATAAGGCCGTTAGTTTTCTCGCGTGAATTGTTTTACATTGTCTTATCTGGGCCTTTTATAGCTGACTATATGAGGTATGGGCTTTGCTCATTGTTGAAGACCGTACGGTTACCTATAATTGTTAATTTTTGTGTCATTTTGGTCTTTTGTGGATAGTTGTCTCATTGGCAATCATACCACATCTTCTTTTTTATATGGTCCAAAATTGTTTATTCCATATATATCAAATTTTAAAGAGCCTTCGTATTGAAAATTTGTAACTGCTGTCAGTGTGACGATGATGGTTGGTTGTTTAACTTCTAAAGGGAAAGTGTTATGTTAATTGCATAAAAATAAATGTCATTCTTTTCGACACATGCCAAAACTTAACCGTAGACTTATCTCAATGTAAACTGCAAAAAGTAAGTCCTTTTATCATTATTACACTGAAAAATTAAAAAACATTTTAAAATTTTTGCTCTAGATACGTCTTTAGATCATGAAAATCCTGCCTAAGTTTAAGTAGATTCAATGAAGGTTTGACAAGGTTAAACATTTCTAAAAATCACAGTAACAACATAGGATCGCTATTTCTCATGTCATGACTTTCTACTACAGCTCTATCTTGGTTGAACATTGTATATTCATACAAATACAATTAACAGACATATTTCTACTTTGTTGAAAACAAGTCTCCAAATCTAATTATAAGAGGGTGGTAAAGGGTTATTTTCATACATGTTTTGCCATTTTTATTTCACTTGCGGCCATGAAAAAGGTTTGTTTTCACCCTGTTTCATGAAATTGGTAAAAAAAAAAATTGTTCAATTGGCAATTTTATTTTGTGTTTTTTCCGTGCAGATACCCTCTTCACGCCCCTCTTATAACATAACAGAATTGTACAATGAACAGATATATTTCTCTATCTAATTTCATATTACATATTCATTAAAAAAAAATAGAAATACTAACCCGTTCTGGTTTCCATGACTTATCTATAACATCTTCTCCACAGTTACCTCGCACTATAGCTATTGTTATACCTGTAATCAAATATGGTCAATTAAAGAAAAAATAAATGACAGAGAGAAAAAAATAGTCCATATAAATAAATCTCTTGGTAAACTTTCTTTATACAGACCAAATATCTAATTCTGTTGGATATGGAAATAGAAAATTGTCTTCCTCTATAGGTAAATCAAGTTGATGTGGTAGAATCTGTATTTACCTAGACCATAGAGAACCTACCAAGCAATTCACTTACAATTGTCTTCCTCTATAGGTAAATCAAGTTGATGTGGTAGAATCTGTATTTACCTAGACCATAGAGAACCTACCAAGCAATTCACTTACAATTGTCTTCCTCTATAGGTAAATCAAGTTGATGTGGTAGAATCTGTATTTACCTAGACCATAGAGAACCTACCAAGCAATTCACTTACAATTGTCTTCCTCTATAGGTAAATCAAGTTGATGTGGTAGAATCTGTATTTACCTAGACCATAGAGAACCTACCAAGCAATTCACTTACAATTGTCTTCCTCTATAGGTAAATCAAGTTGATGTGGTAGAATCTGTATTTACCTAGACCATAGAGAACCTACCAAGCAATTCACTTACAATTGTCTTCCTCTATAGGTAAATCAAGTTGATGTGGTAGAATCTGTATTTACCTAGACCATAGAGAACCTACCAAGCAATTCACTTACAAAAACATATTAATACTTTCTCTAATTTTTTCACTATTTTCCATACTTTATAACGGATTGTGAAATAAATGCTTTAATGGGAAATGTGTCCATGAGATGATGCTCCTGCTTGCATACAATGTTATAAAGGGACATAACTCAAGAACAGTAAACGTGATAAATAACATTTTGTTGTGGCTTACCAAAGTGATAGAATGGAAACAAAAATGTCAGCAATTTTTCTGTTTGTAAAGGGGCATAACTCATCTACAGTAAAAATGAGGCCTACCTAATTCAAACTTGATATGTGTTTTAAAGTGTATGATTCGGCAAGCCTCATGCAATGAATATCAAATTTAACTGTCTCAGGTGGAGAAGCATCGATGCACACTTGTTGTAGTGGTGGAATATATATATCGATGACATCTCTGACATTAGCCATCCCCATATGCAATTCTAATACTTTTCATGTCTTTTAGTTCAGAAAAATTGTCTTTTGATATTCATTTATAAATTTGTGATAAAGGTTAACCTTGGGTATCATGCATGTTTACGACCTTTTGTAACTTACCTATCATTTTACGTATATGATGTAACATGAAACTTTGACCTCTGACGGTGATTACACAAAACTCACAGCCATCTCTGATGAAGGGTTTGCCACACTGAAAAATAAATATAACATTTCTTGCCTCTTATTTAACATAATTTCCAATAAAGACTATATTCTATTCTTTGGTAGATATTGTTCATGTATTATAAATGAAACAGAGATGCAGGCTTGTATGAAGAGTTCATCTCAATCAACGAAAATTAAATCTCAGGAAAATAAATGGAACCAAAGTTTTTAGTTATAACAAATTGTTTAAACAAGAGATATAAACCATGTATATATTTTTTACATCTATATAAATAAATTTAATCATTTATCATAGTGTATAAGGCATTGAGGAAAAGAACTGCAAATCAAGTATTGTAGTTTAATGTATAATAACTTACAGTGAATGATATAATATATCTTTTAGCACGTGCTTCTTTGGCATCTCTGGAAAGTTAAAAGTTATAATACAAAAAATTAAATCATTCATGGACATAATAAAGGTTTTAAGTTATTCATACAGTCCTTTATTAACAGTATACAAGAGACCAAATGACAAAGAAATTAAAAGCTATATAAAAAAGATGTGGTATGATTGCCAATGAGACAAATATCCACAATAGACCAAAATGACACAGACATTAACAACTATACGTCACCGTACGTATAGGTCACTATATGGCCTTCAACATACGGCAAAGTTATTTATGAAAGGCTTCGAAATGACAAATTTGAAACAATACAAACCAAAAAACTAGGTCTTATTTTGTACAACTAGAGGCTCCTGTCGCTCACCTTAGTCTATGTGAATATTAAACAAAGGACACAGTTGGATTCATGACAAAATTGTGTTTTGGTGATAGTAATGTGTTTGAACATCTTACTTTACTGAACATTCTTGCTGCTTACAATAATCTCTATCTATAATGAACTTGGCCCAGTAGTTTTAATGGAAAATGTTAGTAAAAATTTACGAAAAATTGTTAAAAATTCACTATAAAGGGCAATAACTCCTTAGGGGATCTATTGACCATTTCAGTCATGCTGACTTATTTGTAAATCTTACTTTGCAGAACATTATTGCTGTTTACATTTTATCTCTATCTATAAAAATATTCAAGATAATAACCAAAAACAGCAAAATTTCCTTAAAATTACTAATTTAGTGGCAGCAACCCAACAACAGGTTGTCCGATTCATCTGAAAATTTCAGGGCAGATAGATCTTCACCTGATAAACAATTTTACATTTTTCAAACTGCATACCCCAAAGATGATTGTGGCCAAGTTTAGATTCATTTGGCCCAGTAGTTTCAGAGAAGAAGATTTTTGTAAAAGATTACAAAGATTTACATAAAATGGTTAAAAATTGCCTATAAAGGGCAATAACTCCTAAAAGGGTCAACTGATCATTTCAGTCATGTTGACTTATTTGTAAATCATACTTTGCTGAACATTATTGCTATTTACAGTTTATCTCTATCTATAATAATATTCAAGATAATAACCAAAAACAGCAAAATTTCCTTAAAATTACTTATTCAGGGGGCAGCAACCCAACAACGAGGTTTTCCGATTCATCTGAAATTTCAGGCCAGATGGAAAATGATCTGTTTAACAATTTTACTCCATGTCAAATTTGCTCTAAATGCTTTGGTTTTTAAGTTATAAGCCAAAAAATCTGCATTTTACCCCTATGTTCTATTTTTAGCCATGGCGGCCATCTTGGATGGTTGGCCAGGTCACACCACACATTTTTTAAACTAGATACCCAAAGTTGTGGCCAAGTTTGGTTTAATTTGGCCCAGTGGTTTCAGAGGAGAAGATTTTTGTAAAAGTTAACGACGATGGACGATGATGGATGACGACAGATGACGGAACAACGGATGCAAAGTGATGGGAAAAGCTCATTTGGCCCTTCGGGCCAGGTGAGCTAAAAAATGAAAGAAAAACAAATATGTAACACATCAACAAATGGCAACCACTGAATAACAGGCTCCTGACTTAGGACAGGCACATACATACAAAATGTGGCGGGGTTAAACATGTTAGGGGGACCCCAACATTCCCCCTAACCTAGAACTGACATGTAACAGTACAACAGAAGAATGAACTATAAAATTCCGTTGAAAAAGGCTTAATTCATCAGAAGGATACAAAAAGAAATATATCTAACAAAAACACAGAATAGAAATGTTCTTTTAAACTGAATTTTAATGATTCTATTGCTATTGTTTCTTTTTTCTATATTAGCTAGAAGTATAGGGTAGGGTTGATATCGCACAAAACATTATTAACCCCACCACATTTTTGTGCCTGTTCCATGTCAGGAGTCTTGCATGTTTTTTTAATTTTAGTTCATTTACATGTTCTGGATTTAATTATGACAACCTTTTTCATTAAAAAAGCTTTCAAATTGTGTAATATTTCAAAGAAATTGAATAAAAAAATAATTCATGGGTGCTTCAATATATCGTGATTTTACCACGGGTTGGCCCTTTATGGCAAATATTTTACCCTGAGCGATAGCAAGGGGTAAAATATCGGCATAAAGTGACAAGCCATGGTAAAATCAGGATATATTCAAGCCCCAATGAATTATTTTGATTCTATTAAGACAAACAGGGCAATTCTTTTGGATCGAAGTGCTTTAAGTGGAGGCATACAATTGCCATTCACATAAATAAACGCACTATTAAATTGGCGTAAAAGAACAGAGCAAACTGAATTAGTGACATGCTTAAACTATTAACAATAACGTATTTACTATAGATAGTTTTGGATGAATTTAAATCATGTTTTATATGTATAAAAAAAATTGGCTTATACCACATTTTAATTTCATTTGTTTACGTTTCCTTGTTGTGATAATTTTTGGTTTCACAAGCGTGTATGTTACAGTAAAATGCTTAAATTCTTACGTCATTGTTCTTTGATGTCGGATACATCATTCATGAAATAGAATATGACGTGGGAGTAGGATTGGAAGAGCCCTGGCAATATATTTATATTTTACCACGGATGTGTACTTAAAGCCTTTGAAAGACATCATGCTAAAATACTTATGTTATCGCATTTATTCATCTATTCATTCAATTGTTAAAGTAACATTTCATATCTTACATTTTTGAAGTATAGTTGTGAAATCTGTGTGTTCCTATAAATCTTGCTAACATTTTGTTAACATGTTCTACAACATCATCTGTAAATAAAGTAAATAGTCTACATAATAAGTACAGACAGAAGTATGGACGGAAGAATGGATGGACGTATAGAAAAGAGTCAAACTTGGCTACTTATGCTACTGTGGGGGCTTGAAATAGTTTAGTACTTTTAAATTAAAAGGAGAATCTGTTTTATAATATTAACTCTTTCTGTCACAAGATGTGATAAATTGTACTTTTTTCTACTCGTAGTCGAACTATCCTTGAAGCACATTTATCTTTCATGATACGATTTTTTTCTAATTTGAATAAAGACTTTTCAGATATAAACTAAAAGTGAAAAAGCAAACACACAACAAATCAAATTGATTAAGGGCATGTATATTTTTAAATTGACATTTTCTTCACTCTATATATTCATTGTTTTTGATTTTTGGAAACTAGTTTTTGCTGGTTTGAAGTCATTTTAAAAGAATTTGTTTTTCTTTCTATTTCATAATTGTTTCAGTATAAGCTATAGTTACTTACCAGTCATTCTGTATTCATCAGTAACAATCTATAACAGAAGTAGTATTTTTTCAGTTGTATTTTTCACTTATATTTATATTTTAGTAAGGTAATCAATGCATTCCTAAACAGTATCATTGGTAAAAGGCTTGAGTATGTCTTAAAATTATTGGCATGTTCTGTCATACTCGGGTTCAAATTTTCCTCCACATTTTGACTTTAGAGTTAGATTCAGCATGTCATAGAACCCAAAGAATTCAATTTTTTATGAAATCAAATAATGTTCAATTTTACACCCTTTAGACCTCAATGTGGACCAATTTGATAACCTGGCCCAAATATTAAAAATATAAATACATGGTTAGATTCAGCATATCAAAGAACCCCATATATTCAATTTTTGTTGAAATCAAAACAAAGTATAATTTTGGACCCCGATTTGGACCAACTTGAAAACTGGGCCCATAAACAAAAATCTAAGTACATGTTTAGATTCAGCATATCAAAGAACCCCAAGAATTCAATTTTTGTTAAAATCAAACTTAGTTTAATTTTGGACACTTTGGGCCTTAATGAAGACCAATTTGAAAACAGGACCAAATATTAAGAATCTAAATACATGGTTAGATTCGGCATATCAAAGAACCCCAATAATTCATTTTTGATGAAATCAAACAATGTTTAATTTTGGACCTTTTTGGCCCCTAATTCATAAAATGTTGGGACCAAAACTCCCAAAATCGATCCCAACCTTTCATTTGTGGTCATAAACCTTATGTAAATTTCATAGATTTCTGTTTACTTATACTTGTGTGAAAACCAAGAAAAATGCTTTTATGGGCCCTTTTTTACCCCTAATTCCTAAACTGTTGGGACCTTAACTTCCAAAATCAATCCCAATCTTCCTTTTATGGTCATAAACCTTGTGTTTAAATTTCATAGATTTCTTTTTACTCATTAAAGTTAGAGTGCGACGTCATACATGTACCAATATACGACCAAAACATTTTCAATTTTTGCGGCTGTATAAAAACTTACATTTTCTAGTGGAGCAAATGCATATGTCGGACAGATATACATGTATGTACGGTTATCACAGTAATTCTTACAGTCAAATCCACCAGTAGTTCTTCTATATCCTGCAATCATAATGTTTAAACATTTATACCTACATGTTCATTCATAACTTAATCTTATACATGTTATATCATATTTGTTTTCAGTCATTTCTTGTTAATAAATTAGGCTGTTAGTGTTTTTGTTTGAATTGATTTACATTGTATTTTGTGGCCTTTAATAGCTGACTATATGGTATGGGCTTTGGTCATTGTTGAAGGAAGTATGATGACCTATCGTTGTTTTAACTTCTGTGTCATTTGGTCTCTTGTGAAAAGTTTTCTCATTGGTAATCATACCACATCTTCTTTTTTATACATAATTATCTATGGAAGCAAAAATAAGTCAGTGACCCACTTTTCAAATTTAAAGATCAAGGAACCAAGAAATGTTGGTGAAGTATAGGTATAAGCAGATAAGACAACTTTAGACAGTTCGAAAAGAGTTTTGCTTATTAGAAATGATCAGATTCATTAAACTTATACCAAACAAATGACAAAGTTTTAAGGTAGGTTATTATTTATATTATCATACCTACCAAATACTCGAATCTGCTCAGGTAAATAACTGTTGATCTTCTCCAATAAGTTCTCTATATCTATTATCACGTAATAAAACAATAACATCCAATTAAACAGCATTTAATTTACTGACGTATAAAGTCAAACTTTTATAATAAAGTTCTGATTCAATATGTAATGAAAGCACATGTATTCATAACAGCTCATTGCATTTGAGTGTGAAAGTAAAGTTGATATCTTTGGTAAGTCTAGTCCAACAGACAGATAGACTGTTTTTTGTCAGCCTAGTCTACTCCTAAAGGAGGGTAGTTTACCTATTCTCATAATGACTTCACAGTTCAGATTACAAGAAAGCTAACCAAAAATATTACCTTATCTTACACACTCAATGCAACCTGCTGTAATTCTGTATTATAACTGGTTGTAGATTATTGAAATAAATAATTACATAAATTTTGAAAAATCCTCAATTGCCCATATATAGACTAATCAACGAAGTAGTCTGGCTGGCTCATGTTTATAAGAGAAGGTGTATAGCTACTCACAGATATTAGGCCACCTCTCTCTGCACCATTAGTATATATATATAGTATGTGATTAATACTTATCTTCAGTGACAATAGATTCTGAGCCGCAGAAACACCTTTGTCTGTTCTACATGCACGTTGGAAACTCATCTAAAACATACAGGTTTATTAATTAGTTGAAATGAGATTGAACCAGAACTGCATTACTATTACAATTGGTTCTTTTTGCTATTTTTTTCATATGCTTAGTGCTGAAATGAAAAGATAGAATGATTTTTTACAGTTTGTTCTAGTGCTTTTCTGTTACACCACTGTCACATTAAGGGGAAGCTGTAAGCACTTGCTATCATGTTCAACTCTGCTACATTCTGTACTTGCCTGTCCCAATCTAAGAGTCTGTGGTCCAGTGGTCATATTGTTTGTAGTTGGATACTGTATATTATAACTGTGTTTCATGTATTGTTATTGCCTAAATCAGCCTTTTAAATTTATTTCGTATCATGGGATGTTTCAAATTTTGTCATCTCCTGGTTATATGTACTTACTTTTACTTATCCTCTTCACTCCGATCTGAGCAAAAGGTCAACACAAGGTTATATGTAGCAAAGTGTAAATTGTATATCTTAAATCTATAGTTGTCTCAATAGCAATTATACATGTTACTGGTATACAACATCATATTATTCAGATATCATAAATGTCTTCTTTTTTATTTCTGGACTACCGTATCTACATATTAACTTTTTTTGTGTCATATCAATTCAATTTAATTTGGATTATTTATAGATTATCGGTGATCATCTCAACGAGATTGAAATTCTCACTTGAGCCAGGACAGCTAAAGCAAGAAAGGCAATCAGGTTGAGATGAACAATGATAATCTTTTTATGGCTATTTTACCTATGACGACATTGTCAATATCATGTCAATTTCGTTAAAATCACCATGTGTATGCTTAGTTTCTAGCGATAATTTTCCATCTCAAGCGAGTAGCATGATATGAAAATTATCACCCAAAAAAATCAAAGGAAAAATGCACAAAATAGCGATAAATAAAAGTATTGATATGGTCTTCATGGTCTTGTCTAAATTCTAAAAAATTTAAAGAAAGAACAATTTATTTATTTTTCAAATACCACTGTTTTTTTAGTACATGTACAAAATTGTATTAATCCTGATCAGCTTGAACCTAAAAATATCTGTATATAGAGTTTTATATGTTTTCTATGTTTCGAGGAATTGATTTTTTATTGTTCATCTTTTGAGTAATTGGTTGTTTATTTGTGCCTTGGTTCTCTGTTCAAAGGGAGTTAACTCAAATGGACTTTATTTGTTAAATTAGTGAAACCTATGCCACAACTTATTTGTAATACTTTTAACCATTTAAATTAAATTATACATTCTAAAATTCTATGTTTTGTTATGTGAACTATTGTTTGTCTGTTTGTCTTTTCTATTTTTAGCCATGCCGTTGTCAGTTTATTTTATGAGTTTGACTGTCCCTATTCTATACCACTGAGATGGTCATGAATAGTTTTATTGATTTTAATGTTTATAGCTTTTTCTCTACATAATGATCTTAACTCAAGATTGCTGAAACCATTGATAAAGTTATACATCATGTACATGAAACATCAGAAACTCAATTAACATACAATTATAGAAAATAATATCTGAAACCAGCAATACATATATTAGGGGGGCAGGACCTTTTTCATGGAGTTGTTATCAGGTGTTTTCGAGATTTGGGATAAGGGATTTCTTTTTTCAAATATGGGATGTCAGGATTTAATTTGTTTTAAATTCAGGACCTCAGGATTTCATATTTTTAAGCGTGGGATTTTGAGATCAGGACCCCTCCTACCCCCATATATGTTAAGTGTTTTGCCTAAACATTACCTTCTGTGGAACATCTGCATGCTCTTGTGGTATACACTGAGTTTTTACCAATGCTTTTAGTATCTCATTTTCTATTGTGTTTACTTCTTTGTTGCTGAAAAATATTACACCAAGTTATATGGTTTTATATTTCAAAAGTACTCTATTAGCCACTTTCAAAACCACCCTCAAAAGTCTTTACATATTCCTCTGTAATGCATATCTAATTCTTATGTTTATTTATGGCTGCAAGGATATGCTAATCTAATATGAAACAGCCAGATCTTTAATATAAAGACCATAAATTTTTATTACATGTACTTCATACATTTGTTATTCTAATCCAAATAAAGCATCTAGTTTTCATCCTTCAAAGGACACATATAGTAACCCTGGTATGGACAACACAACTAGACAGGGATGGCAAACAAATGTCCTGACTGTTAGTTTTGTAAAACAAAATGGACACTAATTTGCCAAGTACAGATATTTGAAAATTGTGGGGAAAAAATAAATTAATGTACAAAATTAAGACAGGGTGTCAGAACATCATAATAATGATAACATGCATTTTTATGTTTTATATTACCGGTAATATTGTTCTACAATAGGTTTATAAATTTATCATAACAAGCATTCTGTGAGTATTGCAATTTACTGGTTAAAAAATTCTAACTTGATCTATAACTTGTCATGGTGTAATCTACATAAAAATATCAGTCAATATCTTTAAATATGATGAAACAAGAATGTGTCCGAAGTACATGGATGCCCCACTGGCACTATCATTTTCCATGTTCAATGGACCGTGAAATTGGGTAAAAAATCTAATTTGGCATTAAAATTACAAAGATCATACCATCAGTAAAATGTGTACTAAGTTTCAAGTTGATTATACTTCATTTTCATCAAAAACTACCTTGACTAAAAACTTTAACCTGAAACTCACACTTTCGTTTTCTATGTTCAGTGGACCGTAAAATTTGGGTTCAAAGATCTAATTTGGCTCTACAATTAGAAAGATCATATCGTAAGGAACATGTGTACTAAGTTTCAAGTTGATTTGACTTCAACTTCAATAAAAAAAACTACCTTGTCATATTTACAAACCCTCAGTGTCATCATCACTGTCATGAATGTAATTAACTTCACTTACATTTGAATTCCATGATAGCCTTTACCATTATATCCTATTAACATAGCAATCTTTCTTTTCTGGAGTTTTTTGGGCTGTTCACCGGATTCAGTCTAAATATAAGATCATTATAAATATACAGCAATAAGTGATAGACTAACTCAAAGTTTATACTTTGTATCAATATTATACATTTATTTCCCGTTCCTGAGGGAGATATGACGATTTGTTCACCCAAGAATATTCATCTTTCACGAGGGCTTTGCCCGAGGGAAATGTGATTTTTTCGAGGGTGAACAAATCTTCATATCTCTCGAAGCTTAGGGAAATGAATGTTTTATTCCACTGCCTATGCTTCGTTTACTTACTGAGTATACTATATTAATTTGTATACGTTTGTTTTCTCGAGGTCCCGATCTACAGAGGGGAATATGATGTTCAGAGGGGAATATGAAGTTTTGTGTTGTCACGTGTGATAGTTTCAACCAATCAAATGTTGATTTCACCATCAAAATCAACATGCAGTGGAATAATAGTATTTATTTAACGGAAAACACAACATAAGTTTTCGGCTATCGAGGGCAGAATGAAAAACTTAAAATTCTTTAAATCACAAGTTTATAAAAGAACCAATCAAAATGCATTGTTATGTTATAACATTCATAACAAGTTGTATCATTAGCTGTATGTAAAGAACCGAAATAATTCGAATAGTATAAAGTCTATTTCTTTTATCTCCAGTCGCAAATTATATATTTTTAGTTAATTAAAAATAGCACAAGTCTTAGTCAGACTGTGCAAAAAAAGCAAAATGAATATGATCAGTGTAATTTAGACATACAAAAATTGATTTATTCAAAGCACCAAAACTACAGGTATGCTGCTTCAAGATTTTAATGCTACTGAATATTTAAACAGCAATGGTAGATATTGGGCCAGATACATTGTAACAAATAGTCAAAGAAAAAATGTTATTATCTATTGGAAACCTGAGGGGAAGGAAATATGTCAAACCTTTATCATAGAGAGACACAACAGTTTCTGGTATTCTAACATTCCATTTACCACCAAGTACATCAAAGTTTGTATTTTCCAATTTAAATATAAAGCTAGTGTAATCTAAAGTAACTGATAGTTTTATCATTTCTCATTGTTATATACATAAGCTGATAATGATACTTTCATCACCACATAATGATTCTTTCATCACCACATTATGATTCTTTCATCACCACATTATGATTCTTTCATCACCACATTATGATTCTTTCATCACCACATAATGATTCTTTCATCACCACATAATGATTCTTTCATCACCACATAATGATTCTTTCATCACCACATAATGATTCTTTCATCACCACATAATGATTCTTTCATCACCACATAATGATTCTTTCAACACCACATAATGATTCTTTCATCACCACATAATGATTCTTTCATCACCACATAATGATTCTTTCATCACCACATAATGATTCTTTCATCACCACATAATGATTCTTTCATCACCACATAATGATTCTTTCATCACCACATTATGATTCTTTGTTTACTCCTTGGTTTTGATTGTTATTGTCTTCTAAATACATGAACACACGTGGAGCAGGATCTGTTTGCCCTTCAAGGGCACCTGAGATAACCCCTGTTTTCGTGGGGTTAATGTTTCTCAGTTTATTAGTTTTCGTTGTTGTGATTTGTGTGCTGTTGTTAGTCTTTTTATTGTTTTTTGGGTGGGGTTTTTTTGCGATGGCATTTGTCCATGTGGCACATGAGGTTTTTTTCATCATATGAGTTGACATATCTCTTTGATATCTTTTGTTTTTCATCATATGAGTTGACATATATCTCTTTGGTATCTTTTTTCTCACATTGAAATATACAAACTATTTACCTTCTGTTTTTTCTGCTGCTCAGAAAGTTCCTCATTTAAGGGCCTCTTGTTTCCTTTGTCATCCTATAGGAAATAAAAACAATCAGATAAACATATAAAGTTATTACATATATTTGCTTGTGAGAAATATACAAGTATGCAGTATTATTTGTACATGTTGTACATAGAAACAACTACATGTAGTATGAATATGGCTCCAACATGGTTAAATCCAACCAGAAACCTTTGGGTATTGGAGGAGGACGTTGAGACCAGACATCTCATTTAAAACAACCTGTGACCTGTGACCTTTAAAAATGTTTTACCATACTAAAAAATCTACCATAAAATTAATTCAAAAGTGACCAGGTGACCTGCTTAATATAGCATGTAAACAACCCTTCTTGAGTCCTATGAATTCAGACTTTGGAACAAAAATGTATAAACTATTTATAATTCATTCAATGCAATAAAACTGTTCACATATGTTGATCCTCTTTTGCATTAAAAAAGTTTGAATAAAAAAACAAATTGATCATGTTTTTGGTCATTTTCAAATACGGTTTTACCAGTACACCAGCATTTCAAATGTTCACATTCAATCATGCAATCTCTTCTCTGTTCATGCTTGTATTTCCTGTGCATGTGTATTGATATAATTGAAATTCTAATGCAATTATTTTGTATCAATGGTTCTGATTAGATGACAGTAAGCGTAAAATTCTCTATCTTCTTGTCTGTAACTAAGGAAGCCGACATTTTGAATTGCAGAATGTATTTTCTACAATAATAAGCCAAAAAACTCACATTTTGCACCTAAAAATCTTCTTTTTATCAAATTTTATTACATTTAGAAGCGGCACAGAAGCCAGATGTTTGACGCCGCAAGCATACCTATGACATCACCTAGTGTAGGGACCAAAGAAGATAACAGCTTTTCACAGAATTTTCTTTAATAAAGATTTTACACTGAAATAATGATTGAAATTTAATTGTGAATTTGATTTGCATTAAAATTAAGGTAACTGTATTGTATTAGAAGCTTTGCTGACGTCCATCGGTAATTTTACTGTTTGCAAATACCTGTTTACCTGTCCCCGCTACGCCAGGTAAAATAAATTTGCGACAGTAAAGCTACCAATGGACGTCCTTAAAGCTTCAAATGCAATACAGTTATGTATAAATCATGATTGCAAACAATAATTGTCATAATTGTAACAGTTTTTATGCCATAAAATCATAATTTCCAAATTACATAATATATATGAATTACCTGCTGAACAGCTGCACTACTGGGTGAAATATCAGTCATTTTAACAGATTTTATCACTTGTGTTATCCTTTGTAAAACCTTCCTCAACATATGTCCTGCATTAATGACGACAACTGATTAAGAACTAATTTTATTTACTCTGAAAAAAATAAGATAAAATTAAAAAATAAATTAATTACGATATTTAGACAACTTTCGAGTTCGATGCATTTCTGTCAATAACCTTTTTTTTAGTTAATAACATCATTCATGCATTTAGGGCTGTCACCACTTCCGTTCCAATATTGTGCAAGTGGTTGGAAAACTATAAAGCTATATTGCACGAATAATTCGGCAAATTGAATTCTGTAATTGTCTTTCAGCACTGTTGTCATTAGGGAATTGTGATTAAGTACCTACAGAACAAACATTATTTCTAGTTTATCCTGTACAATGATAATCACTTAGAAGCTTGATGAACATTTATAGTGCAGGGATACAGGCAATCCCCTCAATCTGGTAAATGACGTCATAAAGGTGAGCATAATTGACAAGTTTTTTCCGGTGAACATGTGACAGACAAACTTGGATGTCTATTGCTGTGGATCACTTTATTTCCTATCCCCGTTAATTGAAGATCTCTGTTGAAGTTACAAACATGCTGACTGTCCGCTATCTCAATTTCAGCTCTTTCCAACTTTTGAAATGGGATCTTTATGTAAAAGACAGAACATACAATGTACATGTACAATACATAATAAAAAATAAAAAGCTGCTGAACCAACGCCTTAGTGGTGAAGTGAAGGTAGAGTCACTAAAGAGGATACCCAATGGTATGCAGGGTTGTCAATAAAAAAATTAAAAAAATACCGCTGGATTGACAACATCGCTTTAGTGAACTGCAAGTTAGTCGGCATAATAAACTTGCAGTTCACTAAAGCTTTGTTGTCAATCCAGCGGTATTTTATGTACAATACATGTAATAAGACAAGCAAGCATAAGAGACAAATTGTATCAACTTTAACCTTAGGACCAGATGTACAATATTTAGTCCAGTCAATCTAGCATAAATTTGACCCTAACCCGAAAGTAATTGCAACAGAAGATTTTTAAGTTTTAATCTTTAGCATGATACCCCAAATATACACAGAAAAAAGTCCCATAAAATATAACTTGAGGAAGACCAAAAACATCACCATTTAAAATTCCTATGGAGATTTGCATTGAAAAGGGAGATAACTCTTGCAAAAAAGGCAGAAATATCAATAAAAATTGATACAAAATTTTAACTTTACCTCTTCTATTCATCAGAATGTATTGATTCTTGATTTTTTAGCGTTCTTTAGAGTATAACAAACAACTCTAAAGGTGTTTTCATATCTTTTATCAAATTATAATCTAGATTTCGTAATTCATTAGTTGACCATTTATTGAATTTTTCAACATGTCAAGGTAAAGAATCTCAATTTTAATAAAAATAAATAAGCATGTATTCTTCTTTTTATGGTTTAAAGTTCATTTAGATAAGTAAGTTGCTGAAAAAATATAATATACATATATGAACAATACCAAATTTTAGCATTATTTTTTTGAAATGGTCTCATAGCTTCAAATTTGCAATTTCTTTAATGAAAAATGCACGAAAAAAATAAAACTATCCATAACACTTTGGTTTTGTACATTTCATGAGCAGAAGATTATATAATTTAGTCAAATAAAAACTTATAACCCCATCAAAGTATTATACTTTACATAAATTTCAAGAAGAACGAACAAAAACTGACCAAAAAAGACTCATTATTGCAAGAGTTATCTCCCCTTCCAATGTTAATTTCCATAGGAAATTAAAAATGCTGATTTTGAGTTTTCCTCAAGTTAGATTTTATGGGACTTTTTTCTGTGTTTATAAAGGGCATAATGCTATAGATTAGAACTAAAACATTTTCTGTTGCAATTAGTTTGAGGTTAAATCTTAGTTTGACTGGACTAATTGTAGCACACATGTTAAATGAAAAACAGGGTAAAATTGTTTTAAACAGCAACTTCAGCAAGCTTCTCATCACCAAACAGTGTTGAATATAAAAAAAATGAGGTATGATTGATAATGAGATTACTCTCCACAAGAGACCAAATGACACAGAAATTAACAGCTACAAGTCATCGTACGGCCTTCAACAATGAGCAAAGCCCATACCGCATAGTCAGCTAAAAAGTGCCCCGAAAAAAACAATTTACACAATCTTTAACGAGAAAACAATTCATGAAAAAAAAAAAAACACTTTTACGATAAATATTTGTTCTAGATTTTATTCCATTGAGGAGGATAGGTCGTGATATGTTCATTTTTGGGGGGACTGTGCTGTCTTTGAAACATTGCATACTCATATTTAATATTACAAAACTCACGTTTTTCTTCGACCAAAAAAAGTGTCGGTGTACTTTCGAATCTTTTAATTTACCTTTCAATTGATGTATTTTATAAACACAGTGAAGACTATCACTAGAAAGTAAAAAGAAAAATGTAAACCGGCTTAGCAAAAACTAAATTCCGAGTTTTCATCAATTTTGTCATGTTTTAATGTGGGTTTGGATGGGCTAAAATGATTAAAGAATAATGCCCTTAATAAATGAAGATTAGAGAATAACGGGCAAAAAAATGAAGATTAGAGAAAAAAAAGGTGTGGAAATTAAATATTTACAGAATAACAGACACCCCCCCCCCCCCCCCCCCCCAAATCCAGACCCTCTTTAATTGCTATGAAATTATATTACAAAACTAATTGAATCAAATGAAATAGACACTTAAGTGTTTAAAAAGTGGTCAAAATCTTTCGTCAAATGAACCTGAAATTTGAGGCCAAAATCGGTCCTTACCGGACCTTCTCCTTTTGCTATTTAAAGCACTCCTGTATCTATACCTGGTATATTAAAAATTAAATAATTTTTTACGCCATATACATTTTTAAACATTCTATATGTACGTAATTTATTTTTATCATCTGACATAATCTTGTCATAACATTCTTCCTTAAATTTTTCAAAACCTACATTTTAAATATTCTTAACTAAATCCTTGTTCAAAATAATAGCACCATTACACATCAGTTAGGAGAGCTACTCAAATAAAAAATGCAGCTATATTAATTGGAGGAGATTTTAATCTTCCAGGGTGGGATTGGAAAAACAAAATACTTAAACCAAAATCAACCCACCAAAATATACATTATGATTTTGGAAATACTTTGGATGACACAGGCTTGGTACAATTAATTGAAAATCCAACAAGAAAGGACAATATATTAGATCTCATGATAACAAACTTACCAAACCAGGTCCCACGAATTGAAATCATGCCGGGAATCTCAGACCATGACATTGTCTTTTTAGAATTCAAACTAACACCATCTAAACTAAAACAAACACCAAGAAATGTGCCAATTTACAACAAGGCAAATTGGGAAACAATGAAAAAAGAAGTAATTAACTTACAACATACTATACAGGAAAAGGTTAATACACACACTGTTGATGAACTGTGGCTAGAATTCAAAACAAAACTCAATGAACTAGTCAGTGAGCATATTCCACACAAAAAGCTAACTACAAAAAATAAAACCCCATGGGTAACGTTTGAAACAAGAAAATTAATGAAAAAGAGAGACAGACTCTATAAAAAGATGAAAAAGTCTGGAAATGACAACATGAGAAATAAGTATAAGCAAATTAAACATCAGGTACAAAAACAACTCAGACAATCATACTGGCAATACATTGAAAATATTGTAACACCAAAACCAGATGAAAACAAATTTTCCAACATGAAAAAAATTTTGGTCATATATTAAAAGCAAAAAAACTGACTACAGTGGCATAACATCACTTAAGCAGAACGGGAAACTTATTACTGACACCAAACAAAAATCTGATGCACTCAACAGGCAGTTTCAATCAGTTTTCTCAGAACCAAACAAAATCACTGCTACTGAATTTGAAAACAATCAATACATGCAACAGAAAACAGCGTACCCTACCATGCCTGACATAAATATCACCATCCAAGGTATCTCAAAATTACTTCTAAATTTAAATCCATCCAAGGCAAGTGGACCAGACGAACTTAAGCCACGTCTCCGTAGGGAGTTAGCACATGCAATCTCACCAATACTATGCCTTATATACCAAAAATCATTAGACACTGGCGAAGTCCCTACTGACTGGCGTACTGCACATGTTTCACCCATCTATAAGAAAGGTTCCAAATATAATCCAGAGAATTATAGACCTATTTCTTTGACATGTATATGTTGTAAACTTATGGAACATGTTGTAGTTAGCGCAATCATGACACACGCAGACAAACATAACATCCTGTATCCCCTACAACACGGCTTTCGAAAAAACAGATCTTGTGAAACTCAACTTTTGGAATTTGTAGATGATGTCACTAAAAATCTGGAAAACTCAAAATAAACAGATGTACTTATAATGGATTTCTCCAAAGCTTTTGATAAAGTCAGTCATAACTTGTTAACACACAAATTAAACTATTATGGGATACAGGGGAAAACAAATGCATGGATACAGGGCTTCTTATCATGTCGTACCCAAGCAGTCATTCTAGAGGGTGAGACTTCAGGCTATGTCCCTGTAAAGTCCGGAGTGCCTCAAGGATCTGTTCTGGGCCCAAGTCTGTTTTTATTTTATATTAACGACATACCAGTTGGGCTAAATTCCACCATACGCCTATTTGCAGATGACACCATTGCATATCTGGTAATAAAATCAAACAGTGATTGCGAAACCCTTCAAAAAGACCTCAACACACTAGGCATTTGGGAAAATACATGGAAAATGGCTTTTCATCCTGACAAGTGTAATGTCATGTCCATCAGCCGAAATAAAAATCCATTCATTTATAATTACACTTTACATGGCCACATTCTTGAACATGTCGATAAGGCGAAATACCTAGGTGTGACAATTCAATCAGACCTCAAATGGCACAGTCACATAAACAACATCTGCAATAAAGCCAACAGCACACTAGGTTTTCTTCGAAGGAATCTTAACATCAGTTCCACCTCAGTAAAGGAACAGGCATATAAATCCTTAGTCAGACCATCACTAGAATATGCCTGTTCAGTTTGGGACCCTTACTTTACTGAGGATATTAACAAAATAGAAAAGGTACAAAGAAGGGCTGCTAGATATGTCACTAACCGACACAGAAACACCTCAAGCGTTAGTGACATGCTAGATCATTTGAAATGGAGAGACCTTGCTAACAGGAGAACAGATGCACGACTGGTCATGTTCTATAAAATCACATATCATCTCATTGCAATCACAAAAACAGACAGATTAATTCAACCGCTCAGACAGTCCAGGAACATGCACACACTCTCATACCAAATTCCATCCTGCAGAACACAAATAAGACAACAATCATTTTTCCCACGCACAATTAAAATCTGGAACAGCCTTCCCCTGAGTATTGTTATGAGCGACTCTATAGAGTCGTTCAAAGTAGCCGTCTCAAACTACACCTACAGCCCATAAATTCATCATGTGTAAATAGTTTTATCTTAATATTTTAAAAATAATAAATTAAAAATATGCACTACCACTATGTAAAAATTTTTGTTTTGTTTATTATCACAAATTTGTATATTTCACTGTATATATGTCTTCACAAAGCAATGCGCAGTACAAGTGACGTAAACTTCAACGTGTTGAAGGCGGTCATTACATAGTAGAAGTAGAAGAATATTCCATATCAAGTTCTTTAAACTTATTTTTTACTCTAAAATGCCATTTTTTTTTACTTTTTTACATGTGTTACCCCATATAAACACTTTTTTATTTACTCTATCATCATTCATTTTATTAAAACGTGTCCAGTTTCTAAAAACACTAGTCCACTGTTTGATTTTACATGGCATCCAGCCCATGTCAGCATACAAAGACATATTAGGCGTGTATTTTCCTACACCCATGAAACTGAAACGCATGGCTCTATTTTTAATACTATTTATACATGAAAAATCACGTGTTCCCCATATCAGCATATAGAGACACCATAATCTATTACAGACCATACAAGTGTATCAAATAATTTTGTAAATGTACAATATTGAAATCCACCATAAGCTTTACATTTAGATATTAACAGACCCAACGATCTACTGGCGGCTTTAGCAACTGCTTTTGCCATATTATCATAGCTTAATGCTAAGTAAACTCTAAACCTAAATATGTGTATTGGGAAACAATATCTAAATTGTTACCATTAAACAAAAATGAAAAATTTGATCTAGATACAGACTGTACGTGTTCTAAAATGTACTATTTTAGATTTTTCTAAGTTAACAGTAAGGTCATTAGTACAACACCATATATTCAAAACATCTAATATTTTTTGTAAATCACCCTCATTCTCAGTGATAAAATCAAGATCATCTGCGTATATCAACATGCTAACTTTATCATTTTTAACACAAGTCTGTGCATTGTTATAA
This sequence comes from Mytilus trossulus, assembly GCF_036588685.1. NCBI lineage: Eukaryota > Metazoa > Mollusca > Bivalvia > Mytilida > Mytilidae > Mytilus > Mytilus trossulus. Next base: position 94,433,788 of record NC_086376.1, on the reverse strand, counting down.
AGAGAATAAAGTGATTTTAAGGTTTAAGTACCCTTCTGTAGCCATTTTTGTACGAATTTTTCAAACCTCAATTGTATTAAAACAACAGATATAATGAATAATAGAGATATTATATTTGTACATATTCCAAGAGGAAACTTGATGCAAAGCATTATTTTTTTACTGTTCCATTGCATTTAATTGAAAAAGAGGACTTTGTGGCCAATAAATCACGATTTTTATAGAAAATCCACAGCCTTTATCCTTGTACTCTCATATTTGGCAATTTGATGACTGATAGATATAGGATTATTGCATGCAGTGCTAGCATTGATTTACTTAAAACAAGTTTATAAATGTAGATATTGGTTAAAACAAATATAAATATGGCCAAAATCGAGTACACCTTTTTATCCAATCGTAAGCTTTTTTGAAGTCAATGAATGCCAAATATGTTGATTGTTTACAAAGTTTTCTTGTTTCTATAATAGAAGACAATGTACTTAAATGGTCAACAGTACTACGACCTTTTCATATTTGTTAAAGCAAATTGCTTGTTTCTGAATCCTTAATATTATTTCATTTGTATAATATCGTTTAACGTGATTTATCTGAATAAATATTGTTTAAACTAAAGGGAATTTGTTTTTCTCATGCTTTAGTTTTCAATTTTCTTTTCTTTTCTTTTCTTTTTCCATGTCCGTGTTATATAGATATAGGAAGATGTGGTGTGAGTGCCAATGAGACAACTCTCCATCCAAATAACAATTTTAAAAAAGTAAACCATTATAGGTTATTATACGGCCTTCAACACGGAGCATTGGCTCACACCGAACAACAAGCTATAAAGGGCCCCAAAATTACTAGACGTGTAACCATTCCAATGGCAAAACCAACGGTCTAATCTATATAAAAAAACGAAACGAGAAACGAGAAACGAGAAACATATATTAATTACAAAAACAAACGACAACTACTGTACATCAGATTCCTGACTTAGGACTGGTGCAAACATTTGCAACGGGATTAAAATTTTAACGGATCCAAACCTTCTCCCTTTTTCTGAAACAATAGCATAACTTCACAACATAGAAAAACACACGATAAAATATCAATTGGCAGGCCTATGTCTATACCAAAAACTGTCATGTCTTGACCCGCCAAACTTGGTTTAAACTCAATATTTCTCATTCGGTCAAGCTGAAGGCTTTGAAATTTGAAATGACCTATGGTTCAGGATATTTTGTGATGACTGTCTTATGAGGTAAGGTAAGAGTCAATTACCGGTGAACCTAATTACAAAACAGCTATAGCCTGTGCTTATTTTAATTATTTTTGAATTTTATAAAGAAATGCTCATTTTATTTTTTATATAAATGTACAGTTGTCTGTTGTGTTTTAAAGTGTCTCGTAAGTCTATTCTAAGGCTGGATATTTGATCTTTGTTTGTATTATGAATTGTTGTATATATATATTGTCTGATCAAATATGTGACACTATAATAAACTAATTATTTTTTTTTTTTTTATTTTATTTTATCACTTCATAAAACTTTTTAACAAAAATAAAAAAAAAAATAAGGTGTTTAAAAATGCAAAATATAGTATGCAACATTTATAAATTGGTTTTAACAAAGTTTATAATATTCTATTCAACATTAGCTATATATCTTTATTTCTCAACAAACCAAATTACAATGGTATAGAGATACACACAAAAATTACATAGTTCATATGTACAAACATACAAAATTATACGAAAGCAAGAGGAGGTACATATCATATATTACGATATACATATTAAACCAAATGATATCAAGTACATGAATTACACAGGAGAGCCTAAATGAATATTTACAAGTCTTATATATTTGCACAAGTTATTAAGATCAGAAAGATTTTTACTATTCATCAGTTCATTAAATTTCAATGCATTTGGTTGATTTCTATATTTTTTTCTCAAAAACTGTTTACGATCATCATTGAATACAGAACACATAAAAATATAATGAAATTCATCTCCGATGTCCCCAGAATTACAAAGTAAGCATTTTCTATTTTCTCTTGCAACGTTTTGCCATCTACCAGTCTCAATAGGAAATCTATGACTTCCTGTTCTCAATCTACATAATGTAATAATACTTCTATCATCTAAATTTTTTAAATAATATTCAAATGCATAGTTTTCTTTATACATACGGTAGCTAGAATAAACATATCATCAGCATAAGGTGAACTGCAAGTATTTATTATTTATATCAAAATAAAAGAACGAAACAATGTCAGTTATATAGAAATTATATAGCAGAGGCGAAGATGAACATCCTTGTTAAACACCAATGTCAACATTAAAACATTCTGAAAAATGACTGTTCAATAGTATTTAACGTAGTATATTCTATAATTCTATATCTTATCTTAATCATTTTACTGCAACATTCAGTCTATATAGCTTTGACCACAGTACAGGGTTCATATAGCCTTTACATTTTTACCAAACGTATTTCATTCTCAAAGGCAGAGACATATAATATATTATATCAAAGGGAACGGTTAAGAATTATGAAGTTCAACACAAGTGTCTAATAATATATATTGAAACAATTTACGGCGGATCATCTTCTTGATTATTTGTTCTGGATCTGTCGTACAAATACGATAATTCACAGCTTTTGGACAATTTTGTTAAATAAGGACTAGGACTATTTGAACAGAGATTTATGAACAGATCAATTTTCATTAATATGGATTTGAGTTGGGATTTATACATTAATCCTATAGTCCAAGTTTGAGGCTAGATGTCATTTAGAAAGTCTTATATTTTGTAAATTTTGTATTCCTTTCTAATTTAGCAAAAAAAAATCAAATTTCCCATATTAAGTCACAAAAAATTATCTTAGTTTTAAAACAAAAAAAGGCTTTAAAATATTATTTAAAAAACAAGTTTACTTGGCAGAACCAGAGACATGTAATATTTTAATTTATAAAATTACTGTTTTATTCAATGTATATATTATGATGATTGTATTATATGTATTGCAAGTGGTGAGACTCTAATAAAATATTGAATCTGTAATACTATTATTATAGGTCTCTGGCAGAACATTTAATTTTCAATTCCCATGAGCGTCGGGTATTATAGGTCTCTGGCAGAACATTTAATTTTCAATTCCCATGAGCGTCGGGTATTATAGGTCTCTGGCAGAACATTTAATTTTCAATTCCCATGAGCGTCGGGTATTATAGGTCTCTGGCAGAACATTTAATTTTCCCATGAGCGTCGGGTATTATAGGTCTCTGGCAGAACATTTAATTTTCCCATGAGCGTCGGGTATTATAGGTCTCTGGCAGAACATTTAATTTTCCCATGAGCGTCGGGTATTATAGGTCTCTGGCAGAACATTTAATTTTCCCATGAGCGTCGGGTATTATAGGTCTCTGGCAGAACATTTTTAATTTTCCCATGAGCGTCGGGTATTATAGGTCTCTGGCAGAACATTTAATTTTCAATTCCCATGAGCGTCGGGTATTCGTGTCATGTATTCCCATTAAACAAAAATCTTACGGTAGCCATTAATCAATTAAAATATTCAAACTAATTTGACTACTGAATATACAGAAGGTGTCGACACTTTAGACGTTAACTATCACATGTCAAATTGGTGAAAACAATAGAATTGGGTGATATCAGAGACATTTATTACATACCTCTTGCGAAATTAAAAGATTAATACAAAATCTTATGTAAGAGTTAAATAATAAAAAGAAAAAGATATCTTCCTATTTTTTAGTTTCACTTCAAATAATAAATAACGAATAAATTTTCAAACAATCATTTATTTTATATCTGTACACGAGATTACAATATATTTATTGTGTGTATCCTATTTAGAATATAGGACCTAAAGTCACAGGACAAAATGTCACAGGACAAAAAGTCACAATTAGTTTTAAGATTTTTTTTTTTAATCATAAAAACATTAAAAAAAATGTTTTCTAATTTTTTTTTCTTGAACTATGTATATAAATACATTGTATTGATAAAATGCCGGTATAGTATAAGAAATGGTGCCAAAAGTTGTTAGCGAATATTACAGCGTTTCCGGAACCATTAAGATATTGTTGTTTTAACCATTAAATACCTTTAAAAGGCACACGCCTAATTTAGGTTGGACATAATTCTTGTGTCAACACTTTGGCACACTTTCTGTTTTCTTTATAATAAAATGGCGACACGTCTTGATAGATAGTTACTCATTACAATTAAGCACATTCATAAATGTGTTATGGGTTCATCTATGGGTTCATATAGTGTTGTTATAGTGAAGTTGTAATCTTTTTCACATATTTAAAAAAAATCAACATAGGGATCTTATGAACATTTTATTAAATATCTCTTTCTATATTCTCATATCTCTGTTTTTATAAGTGAAATTGTTTGTGTTTTGGGGATTTTTTTATTGGGGGGGAGGGGTATTCTTTTGATCTCTAGACTCCTATTTTTGTATTTTGTGTCATTATACTCCAGCATGGACATTTATAAGATGAGCTCCTTTCATGTATAAGTATCCCTTTAATCATCGTATTTTAATGAAATCATCATACCTCCCTCTCAGTGCCTTCGTGAATTGGTTTTAGAGAATGGAGTATCTATCTAAAAAAGCTTAACATTAACATATTTATAAAACAGAAGATGTAGTATGATTGCCAATGAGACAACTATCCACAAAAGACCAAACACATACATCAACAACTATAGGTCACCGTACGGCCTTCAACAACCAGCAAAGCCCATACCGCATAGTCAGCTATATAAGGCCCCGATAAGACCATGTAAAACAATTCAAACGAAAAAAACTAACGGCCTTATTTATGTAAAAAAAATTTAGAAAAATGAACGAAAACAAATACTTTTTAATGTTTTACAAAATGAAATTCATATAAAATACTGTCGATGTAAACAAAAAATTGTTAAATGATAATTTTGTCTCAGATTTAATAAACTTGATTCAAATCAATTTTCAAAACTTTATACTACATGTATCTACAATCTTAATTCTCTCTGCGCCAGAAGTCGCATAAGGCCTCCACGCTGCGATTTCCCTGTATACAATGTTTCCTCACTAAAAATTATAGAATTGGTTAAAAAAAAAAGAATCTTTGCTACAGACTTAATATCATAGATCCAAAATGCAGATGTTTAAATATTTGTTTTTATCTAAATAAATTATTAAAAAAAAAATTTTTTTTGCTTGAAAAATAATTTAGTTACAATATTAATTACTCTCATCATTATTAATTTATATTTTATTGGTTTTTGAAAGGAAAAATCAACATATGGTTTTTATTTTTATTTTTGTATTTCGAAATAAATATTGTGAAAAGATGACAAAGTGCCGCGCTTGGGGTATTAGCTTGGGGTATCTGCCAGGTGTATGTTAGCTTGGGGTATCTGCCAGGTGTATGTTAGCTTGGGGTATTCAGACGGAGGTCCCAGGTTCTGTTGATTGTCATGTAAACAATTTTTATTGGTCGGATGTTGTTATTTCCTGTCCAGTATTTAAAACCGATTTCACCTTTGTTTAATTTACATACGTGTTTCAGGTATTCGACCATCAACATCCTAGTTAATTCTTTCAGGTGAGTTTTTTTTCCATTTTGATCAATTTCTGTTGTCTTTTTCTTTAAGATTTTAACTTGTCCTCTATATATAGACAGAAGCAGAAGTTGTTGTTTTTGTAAAAAATATATATTTTATTTGTGTATCAATCTGTTATATATATTTTTTTTTAATGAAATTGAATTTTTGGTACACACATTGAAATCTAAATTATATAAATTAAAAATAATATAATCATAATGTGGAAATTAATTGATTTGCATGAAGTTATTATTGACATGAAAAAGTCTATTTTTTTTACTTAAAGGATACCGGTTTGTTCTCTAACAGTAAAGATATATGAATATTTATATATAAGTCTTCTTTTAAACCTTGTCATTGAAATTTGAGAACTGCCTTTTTCGCACGCTCTTAAATCAAAATAATGTTTGAATCTAAAATGATTGTTGGAAAATCAATAACTTTAAAACATAATCCTCATTGGTACAATTTCAATTTGATATGTATATATAGGTAGCCGAATTTCCATTTCAGATTTTGAGGTTGTAATGTTACAAAATCTGGTTCCATTATTCAAAGCGGCAATACGAAGCAATAAACTGTATTTTATAATCTTGTCGTAAATATGTTAAGTTTTAATCGGGTGCCGATATGTCTTGTTACCGTTTTAATCTTATATAAATAAAAGCATCATAATTATAAACTGCCGAAATTATCATAAAAGAGTAAGGTTCAGAGATATTGTCCAACTGTGATAAACCATAGAAACAGCTTCGGTTTTTTTCCTTCGTTCCCTATACATTTTAAGTTGCCGTAATAAGGTTTAATAAATTTATTCATAAAGTAAATTAGTGATTCAAAAACAACATGATACATTTATCAAATAATTTTGATAAATAACACTCTTTCATTTTATTGACCCAGCCAAGGATTTGTATACATTATACCGTTGACATCCTTGACCCAGCAGAGAAGTATTTTATTCCAAGAGCCTGATAAACATAGCGGTACATACATTTGTGTTCTTACCTTCTTTTTTTTTTATATATAAGTCAAGATGCAACTCGAATTTAGACGATATTAAAAAAAAAACGTAAACAAAGAAGGATTAAAGATTCCTAAAAAAAAGAATTGCAAAAAAAGATAGATAAAATCAAGGAGGTTATATATGATACCTCCTTGATTTAACTTAATAGAACTTGCTACACTTTTCAAAGTCTTATAGTATTTGTAATTTACATATATTCTCTCAACATATATTTTGTATTTTTCAATAGGTTCTTTATATCCAGCCATTATGGATCTTCCATGCGACAGTTTCTTCCAAAAGTGTGACGACATGATGGCAGCCTTATTTGATGATGATGACTCTGGTCTTGGGATGGACTTTGATTTCAGAAATGTAAGTGATTATCATACTTATATTGGATGTTCTCAGGATAGTAAAACATAGACTTAAACGTAGTCTGAAATATTTTTTTTTTATAGGAAAACTAAACAAATATAGAAAAAAAACGATATGGTATGTTTGCCAATGACACAACTCTCCAAAAGAAATCAAACGACACTGAAAGTAACAATTATAGGTCATCGTCAACAATGAGCAAAGCCCATAACGCATATATATATATAGTCAGCTATAAAAGTCCCCAAAATGACAAATGTAAAACAATTCAAACGAGAAAACTAACGGCCGAATTAAACACTAAAAAATTGCAATTCGTAATGTAGAATCAAGTTTATATTACCATAAAAAGATAAAATGAGAATTGTTTTGTCTTTAGATTTACTAGGAAAATCTATGTTTTCATTTAAAGTCATATGACTTTACTTCGTAACATTGAAAATAATATCACAACATACCAGTACGTTAAACTCAACGTGCTTGCTTAATTATTTTTTGATATAGTGAATAAAAAAAGCAAATATTACACAAAATGAAAGAAAGAGTCAATGAAACAACTAACTTAAATAATACCATCTAATAAAAATGAAAATAATATATACTAGTACTTGAAGACCTTGGAGATTTAGAGGACAGAGACATTTCAGCGCCCTGACTGAATGAAATATACGGTTCTTCAGTTGAAAAACCCTCTTACGAGAAGATAATGCCGAGTTTTTGCCAGATTTGAAATTACAACAATAACCTATTTACATATGCTTGAAGTTTACACTATAATACTTTATATGATAATATCTTTTTATTTTCTATTAGGATGGCACCATTTCACCAGCCAAGCCAACAGACAAATTACAGAAGCGTCAGAGGAGGTTCTCTCCAAAAAGTGGTACCTACAGCAAACAGAGCCATGATCTTAAAGCTGCTAGATCGGAGGTAGGTATCGTTACTTAATTACTTCACGTTTAATTTACACCATTTGTAGAATGAATATAGCAGCATATATTTCAAGTTAAAACCGAATTGTTTTTGGGTTGCATTATTTTATTCCCCACCTACGATAGTAGCGGGGAATTATGTTTTCTGGACTGTGGGTTCGTCCGTCGTACCGTTCGTGCCGCTTCAAGAATAAGTTTTTGGTCGAGGTAGTTTTTAAAGAAGTTGAAGTCCAATCAACTTGAAACTTAGTACACATGTTTCCTATGATATGATCTTTCAAATTTCAATGCCAAATTAGAGATTTTCCCCCATTTTCAAGGTCCACTGAACATAGAACATGATAGTGCAGATGGGGCATCCGTGTACTGAGGACACATTCTTGGTTTTTTTTAAGAGCTATTAAGACATGATAGTATATGCATTTTTTTTCATTGTAGGTCCTAGCTATTGAACCTATAGCAGATGGTGACATGATTGGTGACGGTTCCAGAAACTGTCGTCTGCCTACAGTGTTTGATTCCCGCCATGACCTCAAATGTATTTCAGCAGATACGGTAACTATAAATAAATTATTTGAAATATTTTTGTTTATGTGTTACATGTTTTTCGTTCATTTATTCACATAACTGAGGCCGTTAGTTTTTTCGTTTGAATTGTTTTACATTGTCTTATCGGGGCCTTTTATAGCTGACTATGCGGTATGGGCTTTGCTCATTGTTGAATGCCGTACGGTTACCTATTGTTGTTAATGTCTGTGTCCTTTTGGTTTTTTGTGGATAGTTGTCTCATTGGCAATCATACCACATCTTCTTTTTTATATTAATAATTAATTCATAATTTGGGAATCAGTTTTTTTTACATATTTGCCACTGGAAATTGATCAACTAGCAATTATTTAATATGTCGATTATACACTACGAGTCATTTTCTATTATAATAAAAAGAACAGTTACATATCTAAAGATGCATTTAATGTATTGTCAGAGTTTTAATGATCTGGCACATATAACCTAAATAATAATATACTGTATTTTTGTAACAGCTAGCTGACGTCATTAGAGGTTCACACAACATTGGTAGCTACTCCATCATTGACTGCAGATATCCATACGAGTTTCAAGGTGGACATATAACAGTAAGATCTTATATTTATATATTTATCAATAGAGTTTGAACTAGCCTTGTTCAGGTAGAAATATCGTTAGAAGTTCTTACAAAAAGTGAACATGCATATAGAAAAGAATAGAAACGAATATTTAATTTCCAAAATACAAGGCCCTTAAATGGCATACAATCTGACATAATTGGTAATATACAGCAATAAATCACAGTGTTCATGTAAATATGTATTTTGTATATAGTGGCATTGGTCAGGATCAGAGCAAAAAACTGTTAATATATTGTGAATAAAAGAATAAAATTACATGATATGAATTCATAATCCAACCCCACCCCCTCTTTGGATCCGCCACGTATAAAAAAGAAAGATGTGGATATTACTCAATGAGACATCAAGTCAAAACAAGACCAAAACTTATAGGACAGCTATCAACATACTGTCTCCTACAATAAACAAGACCAAAACTTATAGGACAGCTATCAACATACTGTCTCCTACAATAAACAAGATCAACATACTGTCTCCTACAATAAAGAAGACCAAAACTTATAGGACAGCTAGAGATCAACATACTGTCTCCTACAATAAACAAGACCAAAACTTATAGGACAGCTATCAACATACTGTCTCCTACAATAAACAAGACCACAACTTATAGGACAGCTATCAACATACTGTCTCCTACAATAAACAAGACCAAAACTTATAGGACAGCTATCAACATACTGTCTCCTACAATAAACAAGACCAAAACTTATAGGACAGCTATCAACATACTGTCTCCTACAATAAACAAGACCACAACTTATAGGACAGCTATCAACATACTGTCTCCTACAATAAACAAGACCACAACTTATAGGACAGCTAGAGATCAACATACTGTCTCCTACAATAAACAAACAAATCTCTATTGAATATGTCAAATTTTAAAATACTGCGACACTAGTTTTTTTAATGAATTTTAACATTGACTATTAACACCTAACAAAACTCCCCATTAACGCCATTCTTCAAATGATATAAATAAAAGCCTGCTGTATTTGTATGTATGAGTTGTTCCTCTTGTTGTGTTCTGTCGTAAAATGACCAATTAACATTTTAGAATGCAGACAACATGTTTAAGCCAGAAGACCTCAGCCGTTTGTTTACCAGCAAGTCGCCTTCAGTGTTGATCTTTCATTGTGAGTTTTCCATAGAAAGAGGTCCAGCTATGTAAGTACTATTTACTATGTAAACACGTATACTTTCAAAGTTATCTATTTAGTATTTATGAATGTTTTTGCTACTTAATTGTGATGCTTTGCATTTATCAGAACTACTCAAATCCCTGCATGCTCTAAATCTTTTACTTTCTTATTCATTTAAAAACTTTAAAAACAAGTTAACTTCACCTCTTATAGCTAGTTAAATTTCTATTCGGTAAACACAAGTATTTCTTCAAAGCCTTCGAACAAAAACAAAACATATATATTGCCGATTCAAAGCCTTGCTTCACTGATCCATTGAATAATGCTTCATTCTTTCTATTAGCTAACACAATATTATAAAACAGATCTCCCCTTCTTTTTCGATTTAAAAAAAATAATAATAGAAATTAACACCATAAACGTCCCCTTATTTCTGATTTTTTTTTTTATTAAACGTATTGACGTACCTTACTGGATATATGAATCAAATTAAAATCATGATCACGAATTAAACATTAAAATCAAACCAAAAAAATAAATAGCAATACATTTGTAAATCTATAAATAGTCAACGGTTTAAAAAAATAAATTGCAATACATTTGTAAATCTATCAATAGCCAACGGTTTAAAAAAATAAATAGCAATACATTTGTAAATCTATCAATAGCCAACGGTTTAAAAAAAAAATAGCAATACATTTGTAAATCTATCAATAGTCATCACTTTTCTTCGGTATATCCGTTGGTTTAATGTAAACATTTATTTTTGCATAAATTATGCTATGTTTAGATTACTAGAAGTTAATATCATATGTAACATTTTTTTTTTAAATTGTAATGCTCTTATATAATTGTTCTTTATCTTTCTTGATAGGTGCCGCAATCTTCGACAGAAAGACCGAGAGACCAATGCTGATAACTACCCTCATCTGTTTTACCCTGAGATATACCTTCTACAAGACGGGTACAAATCATTCTATCAGACATACCCAGTAAGTTTATATACACTATTATTTTTTTTTAATGTATACTTTAAATATATATTCTAAGTGCAATGTGATTTTTTTCTCCCCGTCCGTCCGTCCGTCCATCCGTCCGTCAGTCTTGATACTAGACATGTTTTGGACTGGCTATTCTCAAAACTGAATTATGATTAATATAATGCCAAACTGGTTCCCAAGTTAAGTGCAGTAGTCATTAAACGAGCAATGCTAACACCTTTTTGTTTTTTATTTAAACAAAACCCTTTATACGCATGAATGGATACTACACATAGAAATGAATTAAACTGAAAGCTAAAGCTTTAAGCAACGTAAATTTTTTACTTCTACCAAAAACATATGGAAGCTCTTTTTAATGAAAATATGTGTAGATATTTGAACAATAAAGATGGCTTTCATAAAAACAAAAACAAAGTTGAAACAATTGTCTTTAAGTTTAAATTTTGTACGGAGTATATATTTAATAGGCTCCGTCTTGAAAGTCTTGTGTACTTAATCTAGACAATAATTCGATACATTTAATTATTTTTGCAATATGCATTATGTTTTGTTCTTTTTTTTCAGGAACTCTGTACTCCAGAAGGTTACCTGCCAATGCTTGATAAGGGCCATGCCTCCGATCTACGTCACTTCCGTGTAAAGTCCAAGTCATGGTCTGTTGGTCAGAAGAGTAAACCAAAGAAGTCTGTCCGTTTGTTCGATTGATTTAATTGTTAAAAAATTGTTAAATATAGACTGTTACGTTATAGATATTTATATACAATTCATTGCTATGTAATAATAGTGCATACATTTCTTTATAATAATTATATACAAAAGCATTCTGTGTTTGTGTTTTTATTGAAAACCCCTTTACATATATATATATATAAAACTTGGCCTATGTCTAGCACTTTAGTAGCTTAGTCTTTAGTTTTCTTTTGGTTCTCGTGTACCAATATTTGTCTTTTGTATTTAGCCATGGCATGGTTGTCAGTTTATTTCCGATCTATGAGTTTGACTGTCCTTCTGGTATCTTTTGCCCCTCTTTTAAGCAATTCCAAGTTAGATTACAAATACTAGATTGAATATAATGGTTAGTTGCAACCATTCAACTGTGTTTGTATGTGTTATTATTATTTTGATAGTGCAAGTTGGGGTTTGGATATTGCTTTGGTATCTGTCGCGTTTAATTGCAGTAGAAATTATCTTACTTGCTCTGGTAATTTTGATTAGTTGCTCTCCAATCGATTTATTTTTTTATTTTATTCATACGACTTTTATCAGTGATGTTTCACACGTCTCAAGACTGATGTATGATCATATAACACAGAAGATATGTGAAAGTGAATCTCGCAGTACATTTGTTGAAAAAAAAAAAGTTTTTATACGTAAACAATATAAACTGACGACGACGATAATCATTCATAAAAAAATCAAAGATGCATACTCCTCAGGGAAAAGCAACCACTGGATGAAATACATGGGTTCAGATTTTACTTTCAAACAAAAAACGAGTCATTAGTTTATAACAGCAAGTACTTTTGTATTTTTACGGTGCTAGTACTTATTGTTAATGTTTTGTGCGTGCAATAACATAAACGGTTCCATTTTTTCTGCCCAAGATACGATTTTGGATAATCAATGTCTCTCAGTCAGTAATGCTCGAGGTAATATATTGGAAAACCCAAAATCATGCAATGCAGCAAAGAAAAACAACAGCAAACCAAAACCCAGCGAAAACTGTTTGTTGCACATAATAATTATTTTTTACTATTCTTTTTAATTGCACCATTAAACTATATAGTTTATAATTATGGTAAGAATATTATTTTTTTGTGAAGGAAAAACATTGAGCTTCAAAAAAACCTTATCAAAGCAGCTTTGTGAAACTGTCCTCAGGCTTATGATATTGTGCGTCAGGCGCGTATTTTGCTTTCTGAAGACTGACGCTCAAATAACAAAGTGTAAAAAGGCCAAATGAAACACGGAGTATATTGAGAACAAAACAGCCCAACAGGTTATGTAATCTTGAAATAGAATAGATAATTATGAGAACAATAACAAAAGTTTATGCACCACAAACAGCTTTTCGTATTTAATTTCTGGATTTAAATTAAAGTATTCGTATTGTGTTCTTTCATTTTCTTATAACACACTCACTGTCAATCATTTGTTCGCATATTGTAAAAATGGCGTTGATTTTAATGAAGGAACTTTTCGTCAAATTATTCATGCTATGGTAAGTCTTGTACAGTTAGATTCAACACATTTATAACATCCATTTATCATTATTTTGCCGATTCGATATAACACATTTATAACATCCATTTATGATTATTTTGACGATTGATTGAATATGTTATAACCATATTTGTCCTCTTAGATTCCATTATGACATTAAATCGGGTGTAAACTATTTAAATGATTCTGTTACTATTACTTTCCCAGATTTTTAGCTAGGACGTATCTTCTTTTTGTTGGTTTTACAACTTTCCAATATTTCTAGCAAGGACGTATCTTCTTATTGTTGGTAAGTTAGTTTTGTTTGTATGTTTTAAGAAGGACACCAATTAGTTAAAAAAGTGCATTTCTACTTCTCGTGTATCATCATTTATTTTTTCCCGATTTATAAGTATAATATTTCTATATACGCGCACAGTTACCTCAAAAAAACAATTTGCTCAGAATTTTACAAATGAATAGTCACAATGGTAAATTGGTTATGCCAAAATATTTAAAACCGTTTGATAAATGGACATTTTCTCATATTTTTTAACATCCTCTTTTCATCGAAATTTATCATTTTTTCTTTCAATTTGTGCCCTTCTTTGACCGACTGCTTTTGCTTTGTAAATTCCGCCTATGGACACGGACAATGATTCCTCACGATGCAGATACCAATTGCACACTATCTACACGAGCCAACTATGGCTGCAAATCTATACATCCCGAACAGCAAAAAGGACATCCACTATGGCAATAGGTTTTACTGTCGATCGAAAGAGAATCAAGGTTACCACATTTCTATAATAGTACTCAGTCAACCTTGTGGTCTTTTAACGCATGGAAACGAAATATAGAGCGAATAAATACTGCTATTAACTAGGCAGGATGGTAGAATATCTATTTTTTCTCTCACTTTTTTTGCAGATTCTTCTGGTTTCAAAATGGAAAGACTTGGAAAATACTTAATTAACATAAAAGAAGACCGAAAGTTTATTGTCGCCATTGTGTTTTGTACTAATATTATAGACAATTTACTAATAAGTTGTATCGGTAAGTGCACTAGTAAATAAATTTCTCATTTTGGATGAGGTAATAATATGATTCTCAAAAGATAAGATCTATAAATAGTTACGATGTTATTCATTCACCAATTATTGAGAAAAAACATTAAAAAGTAATGGGTACATTGTTAGAGCTCAGTGAATTTCGAACCTCATTGCTAGGGCATGAGAGGGGGCAAGGATTTAACGATTAAAGATGTTGATGGTCAACACCATAAAGAAGGGGCTATTGGTACATTACGGAACGGAACGGAACGGAACGGAATTTCATTTAAGGTATCCAAAGGGGGCATTTATCAAAATTTCGAAATTTGTATATGGAAAACCGTAAAACACAGAAATTTTAAAGTTTGTTTTGTTTTAAAGATTTTTCGAAATTTTGATAAATGCCCCCTTTGGATACCTTAAATGAAATTCCGTTCAGTTCCGTTCCGTTCCGTAAAGTACCAATAGCCTAAAGAAGGCAATTGAATTTCATTTCATTATGAAAGAAAGGTTCCAATGTTTAAGAGACTACATTCCCATAACACACTGAAATAGAAAAGTCATTTATTGTCAAGCACATTGTCTTCATCAATTATATACAGCATACTAGTAACCCTAGTACCATAAGTCATTTATTGTCAAGCACATTGTCTTCATCAATTATATACAGCATACTAGTAACCCTAGTACCATAAGTCATTTATTGTCAAGCACATTGTCTTCATCAATTATATACAGCATACTAGTAACCCTAGTACCATAAGTTATTTATTGTCAAGCACATTGTCTTCATCAATTATATACAGCATACTAGTAACCCTAGTACCATAAGTTATTTATTGTCAAGCACATTGTCTTCATCAATTATATACAGCATACTAGTAACCCTAGTACCATAAGTCATTTATTGTCAAGCACATTGTCTTCATCAATTATATACAGCATACTAGTAACCCTAGTACCATAAGTCATTTATTGTCAAGCACATTGTCTTCATCAATTATATACAGCATACTAGTAACCCTAGTACCATAAGTTATAAAGCACTGAGTCTAGTTAAAATCATGAGTTCATCGCTAGGCTTGTAATGGACTTCTGATAATATGAATAACAACAATATAAGAGGTATGTTTTATTATATATGATTAAAATGATTTGTCAACTCTTAGAGGGGTATACCCACAGTAACCCATGCATCATTCCCTCTTGACATCTTAACTTAAGGACTATCATTCGTTATCCAAGACTGAAAGAAAATTATATTTAGGAAGAATTGATTTATTTCAATCGTAATAAATAACCGCCAACACTCCATATTCCTGAAAATACTATTAAGACGTTTGTTCTACCATGAAATCGCCTGATTAATATCTTAATATGCTTGTCAAATAGGTTTTTTACCACAGAGAAAATAATATGGGATTTCCTTCTAAATTCGTTAAATGACTAACATGATTTAGTGTAATTATTTCCGTATCAGCTTGTTAAACATTGGCAAATCAATAAAAGTGAAAGGCTGGAGAGAGAGAGAAAAAAATATAGGCCAGTTTGTTAAAATTTTAATTGCAAAACCTAGACTATAATCTAAAGTATCTTTCTCGGGTAAAGCCTTAGTTTTTAACCATACTAAACAAACACAGGCACTTGACTCAGAATATTGTTTTCCTATATACCTTAATATAACACTTGTGTTATATTAATTAGGTATATATGGGACATAAATAAATGTGTTGTGTTTCCAACCGGAGACTATCATAACACTATATATGTGTTATAGTTGTCTCAGTTCCAACAAACTATAGAAAAAAAATCAGAAAACCACATGCTGTGTTACCAATCGATAAATATCACTGTAGAACATTTGAACCTCGACTTATATTGGAAACTAAGAATAGACCACTTTCGAGTTCATCCGTCACCGGCAAAAACTCGTCAATTATGCACGCCTTTATGACGTCATTTACCAGATAGAGGGGCTCGCCTGTATCCCTGCACTATTTACGTTCATCAAGCGTCTTGGTGATCGTCTTTGTGCAGGATAAACTAGAAATAATGGTTGCTCTGTATGTACTTACTGACAATTCCCTAATGACAGCAGTGTTGATTGTCAATTTTGAGAATTCAATTTGCCGAATAATTCGTTCAATATAGAATTTATAGTTTTCCAACCACTCGCTCATCATTGGAAGGAAGTGACGACGCCCCTAAACGCACAAATGACGGTGATAAAGGCGCGTATAATTGACGAGTTTTTTCCGGTGACGGATGAACTCGAAAGTGGTCTATTAGATACGGATCTTTTCCTGCTTTTATTCTTTAGTGCTAAAGTGACTTTGTTTTGCAGTACCAATAATACCCGAGATGCTTGTAATCCAGGATGAACAGATGATGGAGGACTGTTTGACTGTACAGAACCAGTCCACTCCAAATATTAGTATGAGTGAACAGATGATAGAAAGGTGTCTGACAGGGAACGAGAAATATGTAAACGCTAGCCTCAATATGACAACAGATGAACCAAGTACAAGTGTTTCAAGCATTAGCTTTGCAAAAAGACTGTTTGCGTTGTCATTTAATCCAGCGACAGAAAACAGTAAAATAGGATGGATATTAGCAACCAAGGCTTTAGTTCAGATTGTTTTTAACCCTTTGACTGGATATTTAGCGAACTCGTAAGTATATAAGTATTCACCGTTAATGCTGTTCGACATTCTAAAGTGTACTTGAATGATATTATAGTCTTGTTGAACATGATTTATTTATTAGTTGTAATAAGTTTTGAACTACAATTCGGTATACACTTATATCGGTGTGTAATGTCGATGGTATGTATGTTTGTTGTTTGTTATACTAGTACTTTGTACAGTACTAACATGCTGAGTTTAGTCAATTTGCTACTCAGAGGTTAAGCACTTTGTTTTTATCCTGTGCTATTTCTCAACTGATCGGGGTAAATGATAATAAATAAGCTTTAGAGTCGGCATAGTTTACAAACAAGGAAATAATATACTATAAGCTGTAATGGACTTTTAACCGACATTTAGGGAGGAGCAAGCGTTCACAAACATGTTTGACCCGGTCCCATACTTCATGTGCCTGTCTCAAGTCAGGTTAATTGTTCTGCTTACAGGAACTAACACAATACAATGCTTATTTTGTTTATTGTAGATTTGGAAATAACATAGTGCTGCTCGGAGGTACTATTATAATTGGTATTTCTTCCATGGGTATGTAATATTTTTTTATAGATAATCTGAGGTTAAGGATGTAAGTGGGATGTCCTTGTATTATGTATCATATCACACATGTTACAATAGACAGACGAAAGACACCAAAGAGACACCCAAAGTCGAAATAAACCAACTACGCAATGGCTTAACTACAGTACACAAAACACAACATAGAAATCTAAAGACTTAGCAACACGAACCATAACAAAACTGAGGGTCGTCTCGGGTGCTCCAGAAGGGTGAGCAAATTCTGCCCCACGTGTAGCACGCGTTGCAACGTGTCACTCGATCATATTGTCACCTTCCCGAAGCTTCCGATACCAATTTTTCTATTTACCAAAACAACTCCGATTTCCACCTTTTGCTCATTTCCCATTTAAATCAATACATCTCTTTAAGAGATAGCGGAGTTACGGACACACATTTACGTTATCGTAGTTTGGGTAACAAAGAGATAGCGGAGTTACGGACACACATTTACGTTATCGTAGTTTGGGTAACAAAGAGATAGCGGAGTTACGGACACACATTTACGTTATCGTAGTTTGGGTAACAAAGAGATAGCGGAGTTACGGACACACATTTACGTTATCGTAGTTTGGGTAACAAAGAGATAGCGGAGTTACGGACACACATTTACGTTATCGTAGTTTGGGTAACAAAGAGATAGCGGAGTTACGGACACACATTTACGTTATCGTAGTTTGGGTAACAAAGAGATAGCGGAGTTACGGACACACATTTACGTTATCGTAGTTTGGGTAACAAAGAGATAGCGGAGTTACGGACACACATTTACGTTATCGTAGTTTGGGTAACAAAGAGATAGCGGAGTTACGGACACACATTTACGTTATCATAGTTTGGGTAACAAAGAGATAGCGGAGTTACGGACACACATTTACGTTATCGTAGTTTGGGTAACAAAGAGATAGCGGAGTTACGGACACACATTTACGTTATCGTAGTTTGGGTAACAAAGAGATAGCGGAGTTACGGACACACATTTACCTTATCGTAGTTTGGGTAACAAAGAGATAGCGGAGTTACGGACACACATTTACCTTATCGTAGTTTGGGTAACAAAGAGATAGCGGAGTTACGGACACACATTTACGTTATCGTAGTTTGGGTAACAAAGAGATAGCGGAGTTACGGACACACATTTACCTTATCGTAGTTTGGGTAACAAAGAGATAGCGGAGTTACGGACACACATTTACGTTATCGTAGTTTGGGTAACAAAGAGATAGCGGAGTTACGGACACACATTTACGTTATCGTAGTTTGGGTAACAAAGAGATAGCGGAGTTACGGACACACATTTACGTTATCGTAGTTTGGGTAACAAAGAGATAGCGGAGTTACGGACACACATTTACGTTATTGTAGTTTGGGTAACAAAGAGATAGCGGAGTTACGGACACACATTTACGTTATCGTAGTTTGGGTAACAAAGAGATAGCGGAGTTACGGACACACATTTACGTTATTGTAGTTTGGGTAACAAAGAGATAGCGGAGTTACGGACACACATTTACGTTATCGTAGTTTGGGTAACAAAGAGATAGCGGAGTTACGGACACACATTTACGTTATCGTAGTTTGGGTAACAAAGAACAAAAAGATAATATTTATTTTTTGGGGACATTTTTTATTTTCTGAATAACGCCTTTATTGCCCACGAATAACATATTTGATGTTAAAATTTTTTTAGTTCTGATAACAACTGCAATATTATAGTGTTACTATTTTACTTTGCTATTTCTGTTGAAACAGTATTCTCCATTTCATCTTCGGTGCCTGGTTTATTGATAGCTAGAGGAATGCACGGCCTAGGATCCTCAGCTACTAATGTTGCAGGTATGGTACTAATAATCAAAGCACTGTAAGCGCTGTAGGTAGTTAGCCAAAAACTAATGCTTCAGGTATAGAACTTAAAAAAAATCAGATATGGTCTTTAATCACACAAAATGCAAGTAATAAATGGTAAGGATTTCTGGATAATAATGGGGGGGGGGGGGGTTGCATATAGTAATGTGAGTAATATGTTTGACCAGGATGAAAGAGGGACAAAGATACCAAAGGGACAGTCAAACTCATAAATCTAAAACATATAGCGAAAATATATCTTTCATCCTAAGAAGTTCCTGCATGAAGTCAGCCTCATAATAATAAAGAAACAAGTCGGCAAGTAGAGGGGCACAGTTTGTTCCCATAGGGACGCCGACAGTCTGTCGAAAAACACGTCCCCCGAACGTAACAAACACGTTGAAGTTATGTCTTTCAAGGAAGTTGTGTGGACATCAATGATTTATTTAGTATTATAACATCATGCACGTACTTTTTTTCATTGTGCAAAAGAAATTTCTGAAATAAATTAAGACTCTTCTAAAGACTCATTTCGGGGCTTTTTAAAGCTGACTATGCGGTTTGGACTATGTTTATTGCTGAAGGCCGTACGGTAAACTGTAGTTGTTTATTTCGTTCAGTCTCTTGTGGAGGGATGTATTATTGGCAATCATACCACATCGTCTTTTTTATATCTTCTACGTTGATTTAAATCAGCTGGTTGTTGTCTTGATCAACTGTGTTTGCATTGAGCTAATGTATCTGCGTTTAATACAGATGGATAAGAAACCTCTGAATAATAGTATCGACAGGCATTTCTTCTGTGTCCCTCTTATTTACTTGTATTTTTTAATAACTAATCGTGCGCATTGAACTCACTTCAGGCATGAGTTTACTGGCGGAACGATATCACGAAGATGGCGAGAGAAGTCGCGTAATGGGGACAGCAATGGGAGGAATAGCAGTCGGAGTTTTGAGTAAGTGATTACAGCTACAAAATAGTAGTATCGCTCCAAATAATTTAAAACAAAACCAAACGAAAATTCAACGATGTACGAATCATTGTACACGTGTGCTGGTTATTCTTATATTAGTTGATATCTTATGTTTAGTCACTGTATTTTAACCAGTATAATGGAGTTTGACTGACTAGTTATAACTATTAAAAATAAATACAGCAAAGATAATAATGTGATATTTGTCATCAAAATAATACCAATCAAAAACTTTATTTACTTGTTCCTGTTTATCGGCTGTAACTGATAAATAGCTTTACTTTATAAAGGATAGAAGATATAGCAATGTTCGTTAAACATGCAAATACCTAGTTGTAATTTCTCCTTTTAGACATTTGTCTTGTCATTTTAAAGTGTATGACTCTCAAACCGGATGAATCGTTTTAAGTTCCTTGATGAACGTTATTTTTGATAGTCTAGTCAAAAAGCTTTTATGCAAACACCGTGTCACCTGTCAAAGCAAAACTATTTATTTGCAGCTAGAACAGCGACAATCGTGTCTAAAAGGATGTGATGATTGTAAAAGATTTACAGAAGAACGCCTTATTAACCTTACTGTTTAAAAGTCTGGTATGTGTCACATGATCACAAGAGACCAAATGACACAGAAATTGACATCAACAACTGAAGGTCACCGTGCGGCTTTCAACAATGAGCAAAGCACATACCGCAGTCAGCTATAAAAGTCTATTCTGTATCATATTGTCTACAAGACTGTTTCTCCCACTCGTTTGTGGAAAATTGTTGTCACCTTTTTCATTATCATGCTCTAATATACCATATTGATCCTTTCAGTTGGCTACCCATTTGGAAGTCTGCTTTACTTCTATGTTGGATCCAGTGCACCATTTTTATTGATCATGGTATTTGTTGTCCTTGATATAGGCAAGTATATTTATCTCCCTTTATATTTATCTCCCTTTATGGCTTGTTAAAGGACTGAAATGAACCTAGTATGATTGAAAAGGTTCAGGAAAAAGATTGCCTATATTTTGAGAAAACACGAAGACATGAAACAAATAAACAGGACTACATATTTACGTAAAAATGGTAGAAGTATTTGTGTTTGCTATCTTTAA
Organism: Mytilus trossulus; assembly: GCF_036588685.1. NCBI lineage: Eukaryota > Metazoa > Mollusca > Bivalvia > Mytilida > Mytilidae > Mytilus > Mytilus trossulus. The sequence goes on along the minus strand of NC_086376.1, from coordinate 94,412,108 downwards.
CATACTAGAAAGAAGATGTGGAAATAAGACATCGACCAACCAGGTTACTGTTCGGTCTTCAACAATAAGCAAAAGCCCAAAAAAGTTAGCTATTGAAGGCACCAATGTTACAAACTGAATTGTTTTACTTTAGATAACAAACGGTAGAATTTTTATGTATTACCATTAAACGAAACACAATTAAGTAAGACGGCAACCAGCACTAGCCTCGCTTGGGACACACATACAGAAAGTGGCGGGGTTAAACTTGTCTATGATTTTTCAACCCTCTCGCGCACTTTTTGTTCAAACACATCATTATAAAAAAAGAAGTAAACATCCCAGTTAACATCAGCTGAAAGGGACTTGTGTACTTTGATCGAACTTAAGAACCCTGTGAATTCGATTAGCCTAGGTATCAATGAATGATCTTCTACTTTGTATTCCTTCTGGTTGGTGATTCTATGTATATCTTTTTATGTGTTTCAGGTTTTATCATCGTTGTTTGTAGACCAGTAATATTAGGAAAGGTACGATTGAATGCAATATTTGAATATTACTTACCATTACGTGCGCAAATATAAGCCAAGATACATTAATACACACAACCATGTCTAGTTGGAATGAGGACGTAAAACCCATTGCCCCGTGAATGGAGTTAATTTGCTCTCTACCTATTAATGACCTTTTGTACTGACTGTTTAAGGGGTCCGTATCTGGACATTATGCAGAGCAAAATATACGCCCCTTTCCAGCATACCTTCTTTTTACCAATTTAACGCCACTCATCCTGGTCAATAAACGTTGCAGAAACTTAGATGTATTGACAATTAATATTAATATATATTAATATTGAATTGCATGACTGTTACCAAGACTCTAATTTGCCAAACAACAGGAAATCAAGCAAAAACTATTATAAAACTTAGCGTGAAATCTTCAATATTGCTACTATTATCGTTCAACTCTTCGCTTATGATAAATCAAAATAGTAATCTTTGGCATTTTAACGATTGATATTGATTTATTGTTTCCACAACTTAAAAATGAATATTAAGTCACTTTATTTTAATAATATTTTCCTTTAACCTGCAGAGAAGTTATCATGGTTCAACAATTACAGTGCTTCTAAGAGACCCATACATATTAGTTGGAGCATGTAAGTTATACGTTTCTGATCTGAATATAGGATTTCAGATATAGATCAGTTTTTTTATTTTACCTTTTTAGAACTCCTGAGTTCACCTTGGCTTTTGGTGAGATTCTTGTTGCTCAGGCTTTATTCTTGTATGATCTATATTGAAGACTGTTATTTGCCTTTGTGTTCCTCCCTTTTTTTCAATTCCATGACATTTTCATTTCGTTTCGACCTATTAGTTTGGTATCTACCATCTCTCTTTTGCAATACTTGGTAAACAATGTGGGTTTTTTTAAACATTTTTTGTGCAAGTTTTTTTTTCTATCGAAAATTACTAAATCTATTGATTAGTTATCATAATTATAATGTTTGGATGTGTTGTATTATTTCATAATTATTGTAAATATAAGATTTGAAAGCACAATGTTAGCGATAAAAAATCAAATGACGAAGCAATGATTTTAAGGCCAAAAAACAAGCCTCAGTCCAAAACACCAAAAGTGTCATGTCACTTACATCACTTACCAAACTAAATTATTTCAATCTTGAATTGTATCAAAACTACTTTTTAATCCTGTATGAATATATATGTTAGTATCCCTGATGTTTTACAGTTTTAATGTTACAGGTATTATTATGTTAGCTACTATGTCAATTTCAACAGTAGAAGCAACAGTACCTATTTGGGTTCTTGATACAATGGATGTCGAAAAATGGGAGCTAGGTAAGATAACATATATTTATTTTTTTTATAAATTTGAGAATGGAAATTGTGAATGTGTCAACAACAACCCGACCAAGGAACAGACAACAACCGAAGGCCACCAATGAATCTTCAACACAGCGAGTAAATACTGCATCCAGAGGCGTGCTCCAGCCAGCTAGCCACTAAAAGAATGTCTACTAGTTGCAACATTCAACATATAAATGATTTAAAAAAAAATGCGTACAAACTTAAAAAGGGCTGAGGCTCCTGACTTGGAACAGGCTCAAACATGCGGCGGGGTTAAAAGTATTGTCCGTCATGAATAAACGAAATTGCAATATCTTACCCTGCCATTATTGACCTATTCAAACTATTTAAGAAGACCATTTTCGTCAAACATAGACTCTATGTTTATGAAAATTAACACTAACTTGATAGGCTTAAAAATAAGACCTCTTTAAACTGTCTGCTCACTTAGGAAAAGGTGATAAAGATACCGAGAATCTCCATTGAAATTTCCAGAAGGACTCGACTACACGTCAGATATATAGTCGATTATTCATCTACTTTCAAATAGTTAAACAAAATGTATGCTCCTACTCTAAAATACACGTAGACGATTAACAGACTATATATTTGACGTGTAGCGGCAAACCTCTATGGCATGCACTTAGAAATGTGATAAACCCTATAAACCCATATTATTGTTTTTGCATCAGTTATTAACAGTTTAAATTTGTCATACCAATTTACTAAAAGATAGAGACTTGCTAGAAAAATAGTCCTCTATTGAATTGAAAGCCCCTATTCGGCCGTAATATATATATATATATATATATATATATCAGTCTAAAGATTTGCACAACGGTACTGATATAAGGTGTTATTAAACGAAAATGTTGTTATAAAATCGTGTTGACAAATATTTCGGCTCAACAAATGGCCTTCTTCTTGTGTCACAAGTTTTAACAATACTGATACATAATGTATAAGGTGTGAAAATAGATCAGGTGATCAGGTGATCACCTGATCTATTTTCACACCTTATACATTATGTATCAGTATTGTTAAAACTTGTGACACAAGAAGAAGGCCATTTGTTGAGCCGAAATATTTGTCAACACGATTTTATAACAACATTTTCGTTTAATAACACCTTATATCAGTACCGTTGTGCAAATCTTTAGACTGATATAATTTTTTCCTTATCTGCATAGTATCGCCTATTCTAGACGATCCGGTACATAGTAAATTTGCTGGTTGGTCCTTTTTATAGACTTTTATATATATATATATATATAACTTATGATACCGATTTCAATGCGGACGGGCACGTGTTTCGCCGATTAGCTTTGTCTGGCACGACCAAGACGAAACGTTGAGTCGGAGGAAAGATCCTTAGTGCAAAATATATGAAATATTGTTATATTCTTAAAAAAATTTGAATATTTTTTTTTATTCTTAAAAAGATTTGAATAATTTTTTTATTCTTAAAAAGATTTAAATAATTGTTTTATTCTTTTTTTAGCTGTGTTGTTTATCCCGGACAGTGCCGGTTATGTGATTGGAACTAATTTCTTCGGGAACTTTGCTTTAAAAATGGGAAGGTATTCTATTATATTTGAAATTGATCAATAATAAGAAATCCTTATTGTTTGTCAATTAAATCCAAGAATCACACCTACAGAACAATACAAACATGTTTAGTCTTAGATGCATAATTTTTTTATTAGTTGTTAGTGGCTTTGAACTAGCTGTCAGATAACTGCGAGTACTCTCAGATCTGTTCATTGTGTATTGTTGTGTCGGGATGTATAAGTACCTTGCCAAGTCCACTTGTATTTTTGTCCATCTGATGAGTTAAGCCTTTTTCAACTGATTTTTATAGTTCGTTTATATGTTGTACTAATATACCACTGTCCCAGGGGGAGGGTTGGGACCCCGCTAACATGTTTAACCCCGCCACATTATTTATGTATGTGCCTGTCCCAAGTCAGGAGTCTGTAAAATCAGTGGTTGTCGTTTGTTTATGTGATACATATTTGTTTTTCGTTCATTTTTTTTTTACATAAATAAGGCCGTTAGTTTTCTCGTTTGAATTGTTTTACATTGTCTTATTGGGGTCTTTTATAACCGACTTTGCGGTATTGGCTTTGCTCATTTTTGAAGGCCGTACGGTGACCTATAGTTGTTAATGTTTGTGTCATTTTGGTCTTTTGTGGATAGTTGTCTCATTGGCAATCATACCACATCTTCTTTTTTTATATGAGTTCCTTTATTATTTCTACAACATTTCTCAATCGTGACTATTTCACATCGTGAAACTGTTTACCTTCAATCTTTATTCAGCTGAATAGACACACTAGTTCCAGATATATTTTACATGGAAGACATTTGTCATCTTGATTAGTTCCAATAAAGATTGTCCAGTTAGATCAGTACTATCAGGTTAAACAATATACTTTTATTAGTATAATACCGTTGTGTCAGAAGAAGGATATATTAGTTCTGTGAATTGTAGAGCAAAATAACCTGCAAACTAAAAACAAAAGTTTCCGAATTGAATGTAGAATAACAATACCTATCTTAATTCTAAACGTGTCAATTTGTTATTTTCCTTCTTCAGATGGATAGTCAGTATAGTATGTTTGTTGTTAATCGGTATTTGCCTGATATCGGTAAGTACACATTAACAGTCTGCAAGTCTTTATAACGTATATTACTAATATCTGTTTGTAAAACAATTCGAACGAACACATTGCAAGCTTTGAATACCATATTGCCACTCAATTATTTTTTTATTTGTTAAAAAAAGTTCAATTGGAAATTCACTCTCTCAAGATTATAGATAACTTATGCACCACTTAATTGCTATGACAAATTATAATGAATTATTTTATACACCGACATCTTTACAATACTGCAGACGGAAGCTCGTACAGAAGTTACATACAGCCTTTACTTTCCGTGTTCTCCTGGTATAAACCACCCATCAATGTAGACATAAAACCAATACTTGCACCAAATAAACAAGTATAATCAATACTTGTACCAAATATCCAAGTATAATCAATACTTGTACCAAATATCCAAGTATAACCAATACTTGAACCAAATATCCAAGTATATATATATGTACACACTCTGCATATAAACGCCATAAAAGGCTATAATAAATACCAAAGACTTTGTAAAGTGGATAGTCGCACGACAACGCCGATGCTCTATATTTAATGATAAATAATCTCAATACATACATATATATCTACACATATAATATATAACTCAAACATCAGTATCGACACAAAAAACTCTCCAAATAAAAAGCTTAATAAACTTTAACCAGAATTAAAATTTACCAAGAAAATTCGACTGCTCAGATTGACGATGTCGTGCTGAATGATAACATAGGCAATAAAATACCGCGAAAATAATTTTGAAGCGGGAAAACATTACGCCCTCTATGCTACATATGATGAAACACCCAGGAGAAATTAATTTCACTCTAATGCACTGCCCGTTTAAACGAATGAAATTATAATTATCTTTTCTTTTCAGATCCCCTTTGCCACAACACTGCCACATTTAATTGTCCCCCATTTTGGATTTGGATTAGGACTAGGTAAATAATTATATGTCATTTTGATTTCAATTTAACATTTTTTTATTTTTTCCACAAAACATTTATGAAACATTTAATTAACATACAAAGTCAGCGTGGGTTCTATTGCATTTCATATTTGCAAAATCTAGATTCCATATACCTAACCGCATCCTTTTCGAGGTTTACATCAGACTCTCTTAAAATGAAATTTAAATGTGCGTATAGTTATGCGTTTACTTTTCTACATTGACTAGAGGTATGGGAGGAGGGTTGAGATCGCATAAACATGTTTAACCCGCCGCATTTTTGCGCCTGTCCCAAGTCAGGAGCCTCTGGCCTTTGTTAGTCTTGTATTATTTTAATATTAGTTTCTTGTGTACAATTGGGAAATTAGTATGGCGTTCATTATCACTGAACTAGTATATATTTGTTAAGGGGCCAGCTGAAGGACGCCTTCGGAATTTCTAGCTACATTGAAGACCTGTTGGTGACCTTCTGCTGTTGTTTCTTCTATGGTCGGGTTGTTGTCTCTTTGATACATTCCCCATTTCCATACTCAATTTTATTGATCGTCATGGTGATAGCTGTGGTTTTTTTTAACTTTTGTTTATAATTACTCCCTTGGTATGTACCGTCTATTTTTCAAAATTAACCGTAAAATTCTTTCCCAAGAGATACAAGAGATAAATTGTTTCCAAGTCTAACAACACATATATATTTTGCAACAATTATGATATATATAAGAAAATTGTTTTATATTTCATAAACTTTGACCTACACATAAATGTATTCCTGAAGGATTAATTATACCAAAAATTAAATGGTGCGAAGAAATATATTTTCAAGAAAATTGTTCTAAGTTATCCCCCTTTGACTATCCGATACACTCTCACTATCGTACCATATATTTGTTATTAAAAAACTTTTTCTTTCGTACATTAATTTTTTTAAATTTTGACAGAACGTATTATAGTATACAAATATCGTCTGTCCGGCGTAAATATATGTCGCACCGTAACTTATAAACGACTTATCTAAATTTCGTGAAACTTAACATAGTTGTTCTTATGATGGTCAAACGATCTGTATACTTTTTGGTGAAAATAACACATAAGAATAATTTTTTTCTGAGACAAGTGCCTGTGGAAAATGATACATGTATTAAAACTTTTTGAGTTACGGGACTTTGTAACTAAAACAGGGGTGTGTTTTTTTCACATGTCGAGCCGTATCTCAAAAACGATTTATGATTATTGCTTAAAACTTTACACACTTCTTAGTTATATTAATTTGAAGATCTGCATACTTTTGGTGATGATTCAAAATTTTATTTTTTAGTTATTGAGTATTTTGTAATAAAAAAGGGGGGAAGTTATATCAATCTAAAGATCTGTATACTTTTTGGTGATGATTCAAAATTTTATTTTTGGGTTTTTGAGTTTTTTGTAAAAAAAAAAAGGGGGGGGGGGGTTTCACATGTCTTGCCGTATGTCAGAAACTATTTATGATTATTGCTTAAAAATTCACACGCAAAACGACGGGCTTATCATTTGCTCATGGCGCAGCTGTTTATTATATTTATGATATGACTGTTAGTAAGACAGCAACGTAACAACTAAGAGACACATATCCGCATAAGTTCTTCGACGATAGTGAATGCGTATCTCATTAGAGTTAAACAAAGATGATGGTTTGAAAGATGTTTTAGGTATAATAGATGCAGCAATAGTGCCATTGTTAGCCTTGCTAGTAGACACTCGTCATGTAGCCATGTATGGATGTGTGTATGCCATTAACCAACTTGCAGTGTGCCTAGCGTATGGATTAGGTAAAGACAATTACAGTAAAATTGCATTTAGAATCTTTTTTTGATTAGTAAAAAGTAAAGGGTATCATTATCATAGGTACTTGGGGACAAGCCATTTTTTCAGCCCTCCCCTTGATATCCGTGACTGTTGTGGATAGGGAAACTTGGAATTGATAGTAAATAGCAAATACAAATTATTTCTACTATATTTATGTTTACATAAAACAATAAAACGTAAAAATAATGGAAATTAATGGAAAACAAAAATACAGCGGATTTAGGAAAAAAGTAGGAAGGCAAAAAAAGAATGGCCTGTCCCCAAGTACCTATGATAAGTATGTGTTCCTCTATGTGCGGGAGTGTCCCGTTATGATCTTTTGGTTTAACATATTTTACAATGGAAGTGTGGTCAAATCAACACTGAGATTGGTTTCTTTAATTTGAAAAACGTAGAACGCATGTTCATGATGAAAAAATACGAAAAACAAATTATTGTAACAAAAAAAAATAATGGTATATTGATTATTTAATATGGTCCGAGAACACAGTTATCGTCTTTTAATTTTCGTTGTCTAATTGTTCTTAGTGTGAACGGTGTATGACTTTCAAATTTTATTATCAAATGCTGGAGAAAGATGGCTCAATGCCTTTTTACATACAAAATATTTTTCTCCTTATATTTAAATCATTTTGACGGACATATTTTGCTTAAGGATTTTCCAAGCTATTTGACAATACAACGAATTTCCCTAAATAATTTGCCATGGGATAGCATTTAATTCTATCCACATTCCGATCCCAGTATTTGACTGCCGTTACTTATGTTCCTTGAGTATCTTTCGCCCCTCTTTTTTCAAAAATGTATCGCACTTTTAACCTTTTGAAATTGTCCGCACTTTTAACCTTGAAATAGTCTAGCAGATAAATCGTTACATGTCTTTCCTTCAGGTCCCGGAATAGCTGGACAGATTGTAAAGGGTCTTGGCTTTTCATGGTAAGTACTGAATGGTCATCAAAGGTAAAAACTACAAGCAATTCAAGGTCAAGGATTAGTAAATTGTCAGTTTTTGGTACAATTTCGAATACAATTTTGGTATGTTGAAATTTAACTGAAAATCGAAAAAAATGTTCATTTACCTCTTTACTAGTACCTCTTTTTTTCTTTCTTTCTTTTTTTTCTTCAAATTTACTGAATGAATTCTTCCAAACTAGCTTAGGGACGACATCAAAAGTTCAATGAAGGATAAAAAAAAACCTATTTCACATAGTTTTTTCACTGACCCCAACCCCCTCTTAACTTAATTTGGGAAAAATTGATTGTTCAATTTGGATATATGTAAAAATCAATGTAGGATAACGAAAATTTGCAACAGTCCAACCCCCCTCCCCCTTACCCCCAAACTATTTGATTTAAGTTTTTTTTATCCTACATCGATCTTTTGATGTCGTCCCTTAACATTTGTTGCTTTTTGTTACATAAAATGGGCGAAAAAATCTTGTAAATATTTAGGCTTATATTTTTGTATTATGAAACAAACCTCTGTGTTTTTATATGGATATTTCAATTTAGTAAAGGAAGTTTTACTCATAGGATAAACAGATCTCGAGTGTAATGATGTTAGACGGTAACTCTTTTTTAGGTCCATGTGGGTGCTAGCTTCAGTAATAATCTGACTCTTTTTTTAGGTCAACGTGGGTGCTAGCGTCTGTAATAATCTGACTCTTTTTTTAGGTCAACGTGGGTGCTACTGTTTTTTTAGGTCAACGTGGGTGCTAGCGTCTGTAATAATCTGACTCTTTTTTTTTAGGTCAACGTGGGTGCTAGCGTCTGTAATAATCTGACTCTTTTTTTTAGATCCATGTGGGTGCTAGCTTCTGTAATAATCTGACTCTGTTTTAGGTCGATGTGGGTGCTAGCTTCTGTAATAATCTGACTTTTTTTAGGTCCATGTGGGTGCTAGCGTCTGTATTAACTGACTCTTTTTTTAGGTCCATGTGGGTGCTAGCGTCTGTAATAATCTGACTCTTTTTTTAGGTCAACGTGGGTGCTAGCGTCTGTAATAATCTGACTCTTTTTTTAGATCCATGTGGGTGCTAGCTTCTGTAATAATCTGACTCTTTTTTAGGTCGATGTGGGTGCTAGCTTCTGTAATAATCTGACTCTTTTTAGGTCCATGTGGGTGCTAGCGTCTGTATTAACTGACTCTTTTTTTAGGTCCATGTGGGTGCTAGCTTCTGTAATAATCTTACTCTTTTTTAGCTCACCTGGCCCGAAAGGCCAAGTGAGCTTTTCCCATCACTTGGCGTCCGTCGTCCGTCGTCGTCGTCCGTCGTCCGTCGTCGTCCGTCGTCGTAAGCTTTTACAAAAATCTTCTCCTCTGAAACCACTAGGCCAAATTAAACCAAACTTGGCCACAATCATAATTGGGGTATCTAGTTTAAAAAAATGTGTAGCGTGACCCTGTCAACTAACCAAGATGGCCGCCACGGCTAAAAATAGAACATAGGGGTAAAATGCAGTTTTTGGCTTATAACTCAAAAACCAAAGCATTTAGAGCAAGTCTGACAAGTGGTATCATTGTTTATCAGGTCAAGATCTATCTGCCCTGAAATTTTCAGATGAATCGGACAACCCGTTGTTGGGTTGCTGCCCCTGAATTGGTAATTTTAAGGAAATTTTGCTGTTTTTGGTTATTATCTTGAATATTATTATAGATAGAGATAAACTGTAAACAGCAATAATGTTCAGCAAAGTAAGATTTACAAATAAGTCAACATGACCGAAATGGTCAATTGACCCCCTAAGGAGTTATTGTCCTTTATAGTCAATTTTTAACAATTTTCATAAATTTTTATTAACATTTCCACTGATACTACTGGGCCATTTCATTATAGATAGAGATAATTGTAAGCAGCAAGACTGTTTAGTAAAGTAAGATTTACAAACACATCACCATCACCAAAACACAATTTTGTCATGAATCCATCTGCTTCCTTTGTTTAATATTTACATATACCAAGGTGAGCGACACAGGCTCTTTAGAGCCTCTAGTTTAGGTCCATGTGGGTGCTAGCTTCTGTTATAATCTGACTCTTTTTTAGGTCCATGTGGGTGCTAGCTTCTGTAATGATCTGACCCTTTTGTTTAGGTCCATTTGGGTGCTAGCTTCTGTAATGATCTGACCCTTTTTTAGGTCCATGTGGGTGCTTGCGTCTGTAATAATCTGACTCTTTTTTTAGGTCCATGTGGGTGCTTGCGTCTGTAATAATCTGACTCTTTTTTTAGGTCCATGTGGGTGCTAGCGTCTGTAATAATCTGACTCTTTTTTTTAGATCCATGTGGGTGCTAGCGTCTGTAATAATCTGACTCTTTTTTTTAGGTCCATGTGGGTGCTAGCTTCTGTAATAATCTGACTCTTTTTTTAGGTCCACGTGGGTGCTAGCGTCTGTAATAATCTGACTCTTTTTTTAGGTCCATGTGAGGGTTAGCTTCTGTAATAATCTGACTCTTTTTTAGGTCCATGTAGGTGTTAGCTTCTGTAATAATCTGACTCTTTTTTAGGTCCATGTGGGTGCTAGCGTTTGTAATAATCTTGGTTAGTCCAATCTGTATTTTCCTTAAGAGACCACCTGTTGAACAAGAAAATAAGGTAACTTATCAGTGAAACAGTCAAATGGTAACACAGAAAAATCATAGTTCGTGTAAGGAAGACTCTTCGAATCATGGCCCATGCTACTGTGCAACCTGAAGATGTATACTATTCTTTTTCACAATGGATTTTTGACTTTACTTTATTAGTTGGTACGTTATTACAAAATTCGTCGGAGAATGAATATTAGAAGCAGCAGTTTAGAATGATAAGACTTATTGCACATTAATTGTAAAATAACTATCTAAATCAATAACGTACAGTGGCAGACTGACAATGTATTAAAAAGTCGCAAAATTCAGAACGTTCAAAAATGGAAAAAAATATGTTTTTCCCCAATAAAAGAGGGACGAAAGATACCAAAGAATGACAGCCAAACTCATAAATCTAAAACAAACTGACAACGCCATGGCTAAAAATGAAAAAGACAAACAGAAAAACAATAGTTCACATGACACAACATAGAAAACTAAAGAATAAACAACACGAACCCCACCAAAAACTAGGGGTGATATCAGGTGCTCCGGAAGGGTAAGATGATCCTGCTCCACATGCGGCACCCGTCGTGATGCTTATGTGATTACAAATCCGGTAATTACTAGTAGTCTAATTCGGTAGGTCAAATTCATGAAAGGGAAGGGGATTGTAGTTACGACGTAAGGAACATATCCGATATCATTTGTGAAACGGTTATTCCATAACGGTCAACCAACTCGTGATGGCGTCCGTAAAATTTACGAAGGGATGATTTCAACTTCACCATTTGAAACTCTTGGTTTTACAGCTTCCTTGTGAGCAGTAACCCTCTATCAAGAAAATCATGATAGGAAATGCAAGCACGGGAATATCGTATTAATTGGGAGATATATACCCCGTATGCAGGTGCTGCTGGAATGTTGCTACTTAGAAATGGAAAGTTCACAATTGGAAAGCTGAAATCATCTCTATTGTCGTAAAGTCAATAAATCACACATCTTTCCCCTAAAAAAATAATAATGAACGTACTTCAGCCCGGTTAAAAAAATAGATTAAAAAAGTCAAACATTATTTTATACTTATTACTAGTGATAATCGATGAACATTGTATAAAGTAAACATAAAAGAGATTAGCCGTTCGGAATGATACTCCTAGCCTAACTCGTAACATGCAAATAAATTATAACCCTAATACACAGTTAGGCCTACTTCATATTTATTTTTTAGTCGCAAGGTGACATGGAGGGTTGATTTAAACTGAACTTTACCACAAAAAGGTTTTTTTTCAAATTTTCCATTGAGCCTTCCATTTCTACATATTGACATTCCAACAACATAATCAAAAGATATATTCATTATCGTTAATGGTGCAAAACATTTTCTCTTTTAAATTTTTCTAATTAAATTTCTTTTCGTGTTACATAGCCGCTTTAATAAACCGAAGAAAGTACATGGTTATATATACGCGACAGGCAAGTAGATATGAAAAGATGTGGTATGAGTGCCAATGAAAAAGCTCTTTATCCAAGTCCCAATTTGTAAAAGTAAACCATTATAGGTCAAAGTACATCCTTCAACACAGAGCCTTGGCCTGCGTTAGCCCTAGCCATAGTAATTATTTGCCGACTTTACTGTCGGTTATCATGGATAAAGCTTTTGTACATTAAATAATATGTTTACAAAGTGAAACTATTTGTTTCTTTTTATTTCAGCCTATTTTGGAAGACAAAGAAACAATTCAATTGTACGACTGAAATGAGATATAATGTATACAGCCTACTACGACAGTTTTAACCATAGCCCCATACACCAGTACTCAACATAGTTTACTGCGAATTTGAATAGTGACCGTTGATGTGTATACTTATGCTGGTTTATTGTAGTTCTTAGATAGCATGACTTCACATGCAAACAGTTTTTAGATTTCACGTGCAAACTACGTTTTTCCTTTGTTATGCATTAGTCTTCTATACTATTAAACGAGAAGACCTCATTTTGGGTGTCGCTTCTCTTTCTTTCCACAATAAATTAATCATCATGCCTCTGTGTCCTATTGGTACAGTACATAATCGCATTTGTCATCTATTCATATGATTATTCAGATTGAGTTATTTTGGGTAAAAAACGAGAAAAAAGATGTCCGGATATGTTTCCGTCATTGGGCAAAATTTTAAGTCAGATTATACTTCCGGTTTGCGTTTTTCTGTATACTTTGAACATACATTAATACTACGAATACAGTGTCTTATATCCGTCATTGGACGTTTTTCTGTATACTTTGAACATGCATTAATACTACGAATACAGTGTATTTTCTGTCTCATATCTGTCATTGGACGAAATTTAAGTCAGATTAGACCTCCGGTTTGCGTTTTTCTTTTTACTTTGAAACAATCTATACTATTAAACGAGAAGACCTCATTTTGGGTGTCGCTTCTCTTTCTTTCCACAATAAATTAATCGTCATGCCTCTGTGTCCTATTGGTACAGTACATAATCGCATTTGTCATCCATTCATATGATTATTCAGATTGAGTTATTTTGGGTGAAAAACGAGAAAAAAAGACGTCCGGATATGTTTCCGTCATTGGGCGAAATTTTAAGTCAGATTAGACTTTCGGTTTGCGTTTTTCTGTATACTTTGAACATACATTAATACTACGAATACAGTGTATTTCCGCTTATATCCGTCATTGGACGTTTTTCTGTATACTTTGAACATACATTAATACTCCGAATACAGTGTATTTTCTGTCTTATATCCGTCATGTGACGAAATTTAAGTCAGATTAGACCTCCGGTTTGCGTTTTCCTTTTTGCTTTGAAACAAATACATATACTACGAATAAAGTGTATTTTCTGTCTGATATCATTTTCAATTTACTATCCCCGGCAGTCACAGGGTTTATTTAATAGAGAGTATATATCAATGACCGCTTTGGATCAATTATTAAACTGAGAATTGACTGTAAAAAGAAAATACTCTTTCGGGACGTCTGGAACGGATGTTTTTTAAGATCGAAATTTCAGGATTGACCATTTCGGGATCCGGGATTTCTTTTTTCGAATTTCGGGATGCCTAAGAGGGGCCCGCTCCGGTCATGCTTCAGTGATTCCCTATATAAGCAACAAATTATTTTCCCGAAAGGGGGGGCCTAAATCCGCCTCTGCCCCGACCCCCCTTTAATGAATGTTCATAATATACAGATAAGCGCTAAAATTATTCATGTGTCATTAAAATTAATAGAGAACAAACAAACAAAAAAGAAGGATTTTCTTGTGGAAAAAGGAGGAGCCGGGCTAGAAAAACAATTATCCTGTCCCAAATTACCTATGACTTTTGATACCTTTTCTGAAATTCTCAAGTCACTTAATGTTTTACAAAAAAAAAGAAGATGTGGTATAAATGCCAATGAGACAGCTCTCCACAAGAGACCAAAATGACACCGAAATTAACATTTAAAGGTCACCTTACGGCCTTCAACAATAATCAAAAGCCGATACTGATATAAAAGGCCACGAAATGACAATGTAAAACAATTCAAGTGAGGAAACTAACAGCCTTATTTATGTAAAAAAAATTAACGAAAACCAAATATCACTGAACCACTGAATTACAGGCTCCTGACTGGAATGTTCATAATACATGTACACTAAATGTATCTTCATAATGAAATTGATAGAAAACAAGAAATGGGAATTTTGGAAATAAAGGAGGAGGGTTAAAAAAACATTTTCCTGTCCCCAAGTACCTATGACTTTTGATACTTTTCCTGAAATTCTCAAGGCATTAAATCTTTTACAAAATTCTTCCTACAATACTTTACATCCTTTCAAATACGCTCTGAATGCCCGCGATTTCGCGGGTGTGTTCTAGTATTATATAACGTAAAATTAACTATAATGACTTCTTAAATACAGTTACTATGCCTGCCTTTACATACATGTACATGACTTATGTCTGCCTATACATTGCATTTCTCTGCCTAGGACACGGGTGTCATTAGGTTTAACGAAAGCAATGATCGTGAAAGAATATCTAACGGTGACCAAGTATTGCGAGACGATCGCGAAAGCTCCGGTACCGGATCGTGAAAGACATTTAACCGAGAGGACATATGAAAGATCAGTAAATAATCTACCGGTAATTTATTTAATAACACAGACAAATTGTTAACAAAATAAAACTGTCTGTCAAAATGGTTCAACATTATGATCAGTATGTGAGAAAATTCAGTTTTATATAAAAGTACATTGTTTTTACAAAACAACAGATTGCTTCTTGACATTTCAATGGCAAAAAAAAAGGTAAACAACAACATTTTTTTTCTCTCACAAATTCGAATAAAATAAACCACTTTTATCCGAATAAGGGCATACTATATGAATGATTCAAATGCTTCTCACAGTTATTTTGTGTAAAATTAATCTGAAACTTGGTATATAAAAATATTTACACAATATTGATTTTTCGCACGTACCGCTTTTTGAAGATCGTGAAAGATCTGATGCTACGAAGGCGTTCAAATTATTCTTCAATTATATGATAATTGATGTTTGTTATTGGTCTTGAGAAAAGCTAGGTTGGACAAGATCCTCAATAAATTTAAGCATTTTCATAATAAAAAGAAATAACAACTATGGCAATAAGAAAAGAATATGGTCAACAAAACGCCGAAAAAGCAATCCAGCGAAGACAATAACAATCAAAACCAAGGAATAAACAAAGACTCGTAAAACCAAAATACATTTACATCAACAGTTATTTATTATAAATAAGAAACAACACGAACTCCACTAAAAACCGGGAGTGAAATCAGGTACTCGTGAAGATGAGCCAATGATACAGGCAGATATGCATATAACATTGCAGAAACAACACACGAATATTGTGAAGATGACGTGGAAATGAATGAGATTGTGAAGTTATTACCAATTGTAATTAAAGAAATAGCAAGGTTTGAATTCTTACAGTATCTTTTGATGTTGTTCAAACTAATGGCAAATAAGAAATTTTACTTTTCAAATATTTGCTTATTATTGTTTTGTGACATTTTGAGGTTTTGAAGTACACCCACAACAATGTCAATGTGATATTCGTTGAAAAAAAATAGAGCAGTTCTGGTACATTTGAATTTTTTTTTTCATGGACGTCGGTCAGGGCTCATATACTTTCGACCTAATGTGCTGAATTTAAAGCCAAACACAACTTTTACGTTTGCCAGTTCGGAACACCTATATTTGGTGTACGTGATGTTTGTAGAGATCTGTATGGCATGGTCCCATTTGGTTTAAACGTTGCATACCCATATTATTGGCTAAACAGTGACGGTTTGCCTGAATTGTACTAGACCGATTCTCAAAGCTGAATTTTTCACACTGATTTAGACACGTTTTTAGTTGTGTTTTTTTTACCTTTCGAGGTAAAGTGTTAAATCTAAAAAAAAAAAACAGAAAAAAGCTTTATTGTTCATTCTTATAAAAATAGTTACAGGACTCAACACGTTGCAGGTATACCAAATGGTAAAAGAAATATTGATGTTTGATTACTAGTATTAAGCCTGGTCACGCATTATCTTTCACGATCAAAATAATGCGTTGCATGATCTTGCGCGATCAAGTTTAATGAAAATTCAACAAAATTCACGGTTTTCATTAACAAATTAACGCTTTTAAGGGAAGAGCATACTTTTATTTTACTCTACTATTAGATACACCAAAGATTAAATTTCAAATATATCATGATATATATATTGAAATATGACCATTATAGGTACAATTTGCGTGATCTTTTTAATTTATTGCATAGACATGCATTGCGCCTTTTGAGTGTTTTTCATTAAGTACTGCATATTTTCTATATCTTATTGCAATGTTGAGGACGTTGAACCATTTTGACAGACATTTTTTTTGTTCGGATTTGTTCCGAGTTTTGAAAATTAAGCGATTTTTTCACAGATTCTGAACTAGAATTTACTTTAAATGTCTTTCTCAGTCCGCGTTACCAGAGCTTTCACGCTTGACCACCGTTAGATATTCTTTTACGGTCGTTTCTCTCGTTAACCGTGTAGGAGTTGATATTATTTTTAGTACTATATCATGAATACTTTGAAAAGTACTTGTTATATTTTTTCCTGTTTACCAAAGTGTAATATATATATATATGCTAATAGATGCTTTGCTATATGTTAAAGCGAATGTAATAAAAAATGGAGTTAACACTATTTATTTGGTCTTCTATACTGCTCTTTTCTTTCTTTCATAGAAAGCACATTCATATTAAAAATAAACATACACACGGTCAAAGTTTATTAGCGAAAGAGAAATACATTTTTATTTCAAAAACACGAACATTACTACAAAATAAATTACGAAATATTTTGTACAAGATACACTGTATATATCATTTTATGAATCATTATTTACATTAAGAAATGTCCTAGTTGAAGATGTAATTTTAACTTACAAGTGGACATGATTGATTTGTTTCTATAGGCATTTCGTGATTTGGTCAGTTGATTTGTTTCTATTGGCATTTCCTGTTTTGGTCAGTCGACTATATGATGGATTATCTCTTGGTCAAATCGTGTAAGGATATGTCGCTTCAAATTCAGTATATAAAATATGGTTTTATTCTTCTCGTATTTAGAAAAAAACATAAAAACAAACAACTAGGCCAGCAAAGAAAAAACAAAATGAGATGTAGACACTGTATAGACAAAACACATAAGCAAGTATGAACGACTCAAAATGGCATGAGCGGATCCAGCCATTTTGAAATGGGGGGGGGGGGGGGGTCTTAACCCAGGACAAAGAGGGGTGTCCATCTACATGTCCCCATTCAAATGCTTTGTTCGTCAAAATGGGGGGGGGGGGGGGTGAAAATATACAAACAAAAATAAAAAGAACACTACAACACGTAATCAAGATTATAAAAAATGAAATACTAGTACCTACAACCTATACTTCAAGACTATCATGTAATCCAGATTATAAACAATGAAATACCTACAACCTATACTTCAAGACTATCATGTAATCCAGGTTATAAACAATGAAATACCTACAACCTATACTTCAAAAATATCATGTATTATTTGTTAAGTTGATTCTCAATATTTATCAACAAGTTAACAATATCAATAATTCGTCATATAAGTAAAAGGATACTTGTGACATAAAAAAAAACATAGTAACAACAAAAAATAACTGATTTGAACACACACATGTATAACCCTGGTTCATCAACTTTCTGTTCAAGCACTGGTGACGTTTAAAAAGTCTGAGTAGCAGCTTCAAAATGTTGTAAACATATAACAAGTTCTGCTTACCCTTCCTGACCAATTGAGACCACCCAGGCTTAAGTTGGGGATTGTGCTGCTCAGTCTTTAATTTTCTATGTTGTGTTTTGTATACTTTTGTTTGTCTATTGTTTTTGTTTTCTTTGTTTTCTTCTTTTTGTTCTTGGTCATGCATGGCATTGTCCGTTTATTTCGACTTATGAGTTCGAATGTTTCGCCTCTCATTTTTAAATCGGTGCCTTTCATAGCTGACTATAGTATATTGTTTTTTTTTATTCACACAGGCTGTACGGTGGTCTATAACTACCTCTATCAACTTCATTTGAACTTTGGTGGATAAGATGGCCTGTATTTACTTACCTGCACATGGCGTTTATTTGTCTCAGTGACAATCATACCACATCTCTGGATTTGTATATTCATTGTTTCACAGAGGCAATTAAAGGAAAACAATAGTCGATATATTCGTCTGCTGTAAGCGACGCTCATTGTAAAAATAATAACTTTCAACTGTATTTTTGTGTATAAGAAATAATTCGGGGTTGAAGGTATTCGATATGACTGCTTAGAGGCATTAGGTATTTACTTGTAAAATAAAATGACAAAAACAATTAGCTTGTGCATTTGTCTTATTTAAGATATTGACTTTTATGATCTTAAGGTTGATATATTTGAAGGAAAAGCCACCGTTGAAAAAAAACTATTGATACGCTTACCATCATATATCGAACTTAAATTATATTGTTGACACTCTTTGAAAACATAATTTAATTTACAAAACGTCATATAGAAAACAGATGTTGCGTTATAAACTTCAGAAAGTTTTTATTTTTATTTTCCAAACATTTTTCTCGAGTGTGCTATTCCAGGAGCGAGCGTTTGCAATACATCTTAGCAACAGTAATTCTAGATAAAAGGAACAATACTCAGAGCTCAATTTCTGTCAGCCAAAGATTGGTAAATATTAAACTAACTTAGATTTACCGAAGAAGCGTTCACCTCTACTTGACCTTCCACAATACTACACTATATGTATTATATTTAGTATAGAGTCGCAGAAATATACATTGTACCCGATAGATCAACTTAGACATTCGGAAACTCCAATTATACCTTTTTACGTAATACACCAATGAAACATAACGAGAAACCTATATAAGGTAGATCCACAAGAAAATCAGTGCGGCATCCACCAACACAAGAACAGGTAGGATAATATTGAAATTTTAAAAATGTATGAAAATTCTGAGCAAAATATTGCAGAAAATCATATTTATTTTATAATGGTTATCAATTCAAACTACATTTTTTGTTGTTGTATTTCCATTCATATTTTTAAAATATAAAATTTATCATTTAATGGTTCATATGCGGGTCGCCCTTACCGTTCTGTTATCATACATATTTTGAAATATAAAATTTATCATTTGATAATCGTTAATATGCGGATCGCCCTAACCGTTCTGTTTTCTTTTATATTTTCAAATAAAAAAGTTATCGTTTTAATATGCGAGTAGCACTAACCGTTCTGTTTTCATTCATATTTTTAAAATATAAAATATATCATTTGATAATCGTTAAGATGCGGGTCGCCCTAACCGTCCTGTTATCATTCATATTTTCAAATATAGTATTTATCATTTGATAATCGTTCCTTTATTTTACAGAATGCGGGTCGCCCTTGTCGTTCTGGTTCTCGCCTCTATGGCGGGAAGTTTATTAGCAGCAGGGTATGGAAAAGGTTATGGCGGATATAGTGGTGGCTATGGGGGTGTATACAGCAACGGTGGTGGTAATTATGGTTACGGCGGTGGTAACTATGGTTACGGGGGCGGAAACGCTGGATACGGTGGTTATGGCGGTAAAGGCTATAGTGGTTATGGTGGTAAGGGGTATGGTGGTTATGGCGGTTACAGTTATGGCGGCTACGGTGGCCAAGGGTATAGTGGTTATGGTGGTCAGAGCTATGGTGGTTACGGCGGTCATGGAAAGGGAATGGGATATAATAATCTAGCAACTTATATCCCTACCCCAGTGGAAGTTCCAATCCAGTATAATTTCCAACAACCGAATTCTGTGAATTATAACTGGCTGTGGGGTAAGTCAAATATATCATGGATGATCACATAAGTTTTGATAGAATCGTTATTAGAGGTGAATTACTTGAGGAGTACCTTCAATGCGTCTCTGATTTAAATCTGTTAATTTTTGTCTTTCAACCTATGACATTCCGGTTACTGCTATATCTTCTATATAATAAAAAAAAGTCTGTCACGTTTTCCGCGTTCAGGGTGTTTCATGAAAGACATATATGCTGCATTTACACGTTAACTCAAATTCTATTACGAATTGCAATGCGCGGCAAATTGGCTGTACTATCAGATGTTATCTTAATAACAATTTATTATGATTTAAATTCAATTAACACAATGTCATGGCAAGAGTAAAATCTCTTTGTTCTTACTGTGGTATAATCTGGATAATGCACAGCTAAGGTGTGCATTAACTACCTCAGATAACTGCACAGTTCAAATCTATTTTTACCTTTAGGGGCGGTTCTTTGATTTTGAATGGGGCGTTATTCTATCAAATTAAAAAAAAATCCACGAGTGTAGCGAGACTAAAGACAATTGAAGCTAAAACACGATACTTTGTCAAATCCAAGGGTTAACGACCTGTTCGCCCCCCACCCCCGAATCTGCCATCTGCCTTGAAATTACGACAAAGATAAACTTCGTACAAACATCGCAGTTTCAAAATAGGAAAAAGAAAGGTTTCTCATTCCTTCATTTTTTTTTATCTATTAAAGCTGGGACAGACATAAACTATTTTATTATATTTTGTGTACAACGTAAATCTATATCAGTGTTTTAAAGTAAAAAAGAAAGTTAAAACAATTTTTGTTAATTTCTGCCCAAAAAGAATTGTATCTAAGAATATCCGAATATAAAGAAATCAATCTGATTTAGATTAGTTTCAGACTCAATGGAATTTATAACGACTTTTTGAATATCCGAATATAAAGGAACTATTTTTGGACCAAATTTAATGAGGACCATATTTCAGTTTGTTTTAAAACAGGGGGATTAGCTGGAGATCAATCAGACTTCATTTAGATGGACGTGTCTTAAAAAGTAATACAGAAGATAAAAAGAGATTGGGGGGGGGGGGGGGGAGGGGGGGTAAAGGTTTTGAAAGAGAAACGTATTTTCTGTTTATTTAACATTTTAGATTTAGATAATATAATACCTTCCTCGTTTCTTTTTCTCTCTAAGCATATCATTGAGGGAAAGAAATTCAAAAGCAATTATTCTGATTTAAACTCAATAACCCTTGCAGTTATTTTTTTTTATATTCATACACCGATTTGAAAGTACACAGTTTGTGAAAGTCTTAATCGTCACCAATTAAATAAAAATGGGGAATAAATTTAACGGAAATATTTTAATCAACAAAACATTTTTTTTTAATCATTTACCCAAGCCTGAGGAAGCGATAAAAAAAAATATACCATTAAATCGCAATTTTAGAAATATGAAAAAAATTATTTATTTTAAACTTACCAAAGTCGTATTTTCGCCTTGCTTTACCCTACAAGAAACTTTCCTAGGATCCGTGGATTGCGGAATGACGTCAACATTTCTGAAACGTTCACGTAAATTGATTGCGTCATGTGTTAAAACAGTTATTGGCCAATCAAATCGGTATATGGAATTTAATTTGCACAGCACGAGTAGTCCGAGATTACTCTGACGTCCCACGGCCCCAGCTTGTCTGGCAAAACAGCCGTCGGACGTCAGAGTAATCTCGGACTAAGCACGAGATGACCCAATAACCCGAACTCCTACGTCGTTCGGGTTATTGTGTCATCTCGTGCTGTGCAGATTAAATCCCATATACCGACTTGCTTGGTCAATAACTATAACATAACATTTTGAATATTGTCCACACCACGGATAATTCGAGTTAACTAATTCATATTAACGGAAACGCATTTCTAATGCGAACAAGCCCATTAAAATCTAATCTTTAAAAAAAAAGAAGAAAAAAAGAAGAGTGTGTGAACGCGATTCGCGAATTCGAATTAAATGTATGTGTGAAACGAGCAAATAGTTCAGTTATACCACATTTTAAATCATTATCGTTCAGCGATTTATTAAAATCCGTTAACCTACCCATCCAAGCACCTATCTACCTACCGGGTCAGACAAGGAAACAATCATTTGTCAAGTTACTTCAAGAATTTGTCTTTTGTACACTTTACAAAAGAAAATTAGGAGCTGCTTTATATTTCTGTATGTAATCTAAAAAAACTGCACGAGATAATTTATCAATAAGTTTTCTACCATTTTTATTTCAGTTGGTTTAGGAGTTCTTGGTCTGGCTCTGGCTATCCGGAACGATTGAAATATCAAAATTTCCGTTCTTTCTTCAATGTATATAGGTATTTATAAAACAATTATATGCATATTCTTAAATATTTGCAAAAATCAGTTTTATCATATATCAAACAACTGGAGATGATTCTTTTATTATTGAGGGACTAATGTCAATATGCCGCGAACTTAATTATGTATATAAGTACTGAAGGCCATTTTTCTAAAGAACAACGCCCGTCTCCATATCATTGCTTAGTACAATTGTTGGCTAAATAACTTTTCAGAGGGTCACAGTGATTTAAATTCCCTTTTTTTAAGGATTTCAGGAATAAAGAAATCGATTTCTTGTGCTTCCTAGTGTCGGCGACACTATCTATCTTTAAAAATATAAAAATAAGATGTGATATGATTGCCAATGAGACAACTCTCCACAAGTGACCAAATGATACAGAAATTAACAGCTATAGGTCACCGTTCGGCCTTCAACAATGAGCAAAGCCCATAACTAATAGTCAGCTATAGATTGGTTGTTAGTATATGCAACCTGTATAACAAAAAAAAAACACGTGGCAAGAAACGAGAGATATTAAATTCGGGAAGCCTTGTTTTAAATAATTGTTGATTTTTTTGTAACGTCGCATGATTTTTATTTTACATACTTTATTTTACAGGAACTTGTCAATATGCTGTGATACGTCTGGTCGTCAACTACCAAAGCCCCCGTTACTTTTATTTATTATAATATTAAACAGATTGCAAATGGTTATCGTTCTTAAGTTTCTTTATTTTATTTAGTAGTTGGTTAACACAACTTTATTCTTAAAGAATAGAACATAGAAAATGTACTAAAATGCAAGATTGCATCAAATCAGTACCACAAATAGGAAAACACACAACATATCAACAGATTGAATGAATGAAAAAGTTAGACTAGAAGAAAAGTAGCTATAATATACCTGCCCTATGTGCACCTTCGTGTTAATGTTGTATTTACATTGTGACAGTGACCAAACTTATTCGTTCAGTGCTTATAAAAAAGAAGATGTGGTATGATTGCCAATGAGACAACTCGCCACAAGAGACCAAAATGACACAGAAATTAACAACTATGGGTCACCGTACGGCCTTCAACAATGAACAAAGCCCATACCGCATAGTCAGCCATAAAAGGCCCCAAAATGACAATGTAAGACAATTGAAGTGAGAAAACTAACGGCCTAATTCATGTTTACTTGTTTTTGTTTGAAAGTCTTGTTGATCGATTTAAGCCATTCCAGTTGATATTTTATAGTGTGTCTATTTATTTTGTAATATTACACTACTGTCTCGGGTTAGAGTGAAAGTTGGCGGCTGTTAAAAAGTTTCAATCCGCTGCATTTTTATACACCTGTCACAAGTCAGGAACATATTGTTCAGTCATTGTCGCTTGCTGATGTTGTTTTTAAGTGTTTATTGTTTCTAGCTTTTTTCATATGGATTAGACCGGTTTTTTTTTACACTAGCCAATTTGGAACCATTTATAACTTACTGTTCGGTGTGAGCCAATGTTTTGTATTGAAGACGTACTTTGAACTATAATGTTAACTTTTCATAAATTCTGATTTGGATGAAAAGTTGTCTCATTTGCACTAGTAACACATTTCATTTATATATAGAATCATATTCAAAACAGTGTGGTTGTGGCCATTGATTGACGACCTAAATTATACCATTGACTGGGACAGATTAGGCCACACCAATTTAATTTCTTGTTCTACGGATTTTTGGACTCCAAAAATTGGGGCGAGCGAGCGATTTGAAAATTTTAATAAAAAAATAATTAATTTGCAAATTTTTGAGGCGAAGCTTAAAAAGTAAAGGCGAGCGATTATAATTTTTTTTTGTAAACCTAAAAAAGTAGGTTTTGACCATATTAAAACTTGATTTATCACTTGTACCTTGACATTTCTTAAATTTATGAAGTATTTTTTCCCTGCTCAACAAGAAATAATTGAATAATTAAATCTGGTCTATGTATGTGTGACTGACAATGAGACAATTCTCCATCCAAGTCATAATCAGGTTCAGAACAACCCCTTAATGTTATGAATATCCCATTTATGAGGGGTCAAAATATTAAAGTTATATTATATTTTTTTTTGTAAAAACACTTTAAGTACAAAAGGGCTTATATTTTCCCAAAGATCTATAATATTTGGTATAAAATGGTCAAAACATGTCCAAGAATTTGTAATATTCCTGGACTTTAACCATGTTAACACATTTACTTTAACAGTTTAATATTATTCAAAATAAGTGAACCCATCCCTCTTTTAGAAAAGTTGTTTAAAATATAATGTATTTCTCCTCTTTTTGAGTAAAAAATTCCAAGTTGCCAAATGTTTTGTATAGTAGCACTGTACAAATCCTTAGTATTTCTATTTTCTTTTCTACAACAGACTGAACAGTAAACATGGTAAAATGACCCCTTCAAGGCCCTTGTCTGAGGGAGGGTTGGTCCCAACCTGATAATAACAAACATAGGTCAAAGTCCGGCCTTTTACACAGTGCTTTGATCAAGACTAACCAGCAAGCTATAAGGGACCACACCTTAGTATTGTACACAATTCGAACAGGAAAACCAACGATCTAAATTATATTTTCAAACGGGAAAATACCAATGAACCACATCAACAAACGATAACTGCTGATCGACAGGTCTCTGAATCAACCAGGACAGGTGCACAAACCCGCAGCGGGTATGACCGTCACCATACATTATAATTGCAGTTGTCAAGGCAAATCCTTCGGAAGTTCTTAGTACTTTATTTTAACAACATAACCAACGAACATTTTTTTTTTATAGGGAATATATTAAGTTAGGGGAAAGAAACCAACGTTTTGTTCTGTACTGGTATTTCTATTTATATCGGAGCTTGGAATATCATGCTGAAACAAATATTCTCGCAGATATTTACAGTGTTGTGGGGTGCTGGTACGTTTAAAATCGTTATATAAAGGCTAGACTGTGATTTAAAAAAACAAATGTTGAGATCTTTATATAATATTTACAAAAAAACGGTGCGGGAAATGGACATGATTTCATTTCCGGATGCGGGAAGCGGGAATATAATAAAAATAAAAAAAATCTGTTTTGGAAAAAATAGGTGCGGGCGGGTCCGTCGAACAAGGAATCAAATTGGTGTGGCCTTAGGTGAACGTTTGTCTGTAACAACCACTGCTCACTACTTACTTAATAGTAATTCGAAAAAATAATCAGGAATAACCTTTATGTTTTGATTTATATTATTGATATAAATCAAAACATCGTATTATTCCTGATTCGTTTTTCGAATTACTTTATTTAGGTGTTGAGAACCTTTGGTGACCCTGCAGTTTCAGTGTCTTTAAAAAGTACATAGTGAGCAGTGGTCGGTTCAGACAAACGTTCACATAATCTGTCCCAGTCAATAAGATAATTTATGTCGTCAATCAATGGCCACAACCACACTGTTTTGAATATGATTCTAAGTACTTTTAACTCGAAACGCTCGAATATTGGTGTATAAAGAACACACGTTCATCGATAC
The DNA here is from genome assembly GCF_036588685.1 of Mytilus trossulus. Lineage (NCBI taxonomy): Eukaryota > Metazoa > Mollusca > Bivalvia > Mytilida > Mytilidae > Mytilus > Mytilus trossulus. The sequence continues at coordinate 94,385,999 of NC_086376.1, read as the reverse complement.
CAAAATTGTGTTGTTTGGTAATGGATTTTTTTAAATAATCTGTTGTATCTTTAATGTAGGATTGCATTGTTCTAACATGTATAGTCTAGATGGTTATTAACGAATTCAGATTTTTTTTTTCTCGGTTGGATGTCCATTGGCAGATATTACCGGTCTTCTCAGAATCCCTTCATCATGAGTTTTGGGAGCAAGTAAAATCGACCGACTGTGTAGGTTTTATCAGGGCGTCTGTTGTTAGTTTTCATCCAGACCCGACAAATCTTTCATCTATTGTCAACAAACACTGCTTGCGTCTTATTGAAAATAATACTTTCTTTAAAAGAGATTTTTCCATCAACTCCCGTTACGGTTATAGCTTATTGCAGACCCAAAAACCTCAAAGATATTCTTGTTTCATCTTAAGTATCTAAACAAGATATATCGACAATATGAGGTTATAAACCATGCGGAAGGGGCAATTGTAAGTGCTGCAAAATCGCCAACATTGAAACCCAATTCGTCTGCAAAGTCACAAAGAATAAATACAATATATTTATAACATCCAATTGCATAACGCAAAATTGTATTTATGTTCTAACGTATTGAACTTGCACGTTGCAATAGGTTGGTGAAACAGAAACACCATTCAACACCCGACTGAATAACCATCGGTTATTTTATACAACAGAAAGAAACTTTCCAATCACAAGATATCTATTAAGAGAATGCATGATTTTGAACACGTCAGATTTCAAATCATTGAGAAAAATCAAAATTGGGACACAAATGGAAGACAAAAGAGAGAGAGAGAGATTTCGAAGTCTTTAACCTGATGGACACAACGAGAGAGACGAGAAAAGATTTAAAAACAAATCAAAACAATAATCTTGAAATTCATACAATTTATAGAACATTAATAAATATGTTAAGCTTTTAATCCGGCTTTGCGAAGTTTAAGCTACTAAAATATATATGTAAAAGTTTAACATATATATTTAGATATGTTAAACTTTTACTCCAACTTTGTGTAGTTCAAGCTACAAAATATTTTTTTTGCGGCATGAATCCGATTTCACCTTGAGAGATGCACACGCCTGATGAAGCTAGTTTGTCTAACGAAAATTACACGTTTCTATCTTAAAGCGAATAGAACTTTTTAATGTATCAATTATCATGTATAAGTTTTATTCTTAGATATTTATATAATTTTAATTCAGTAACTGTATCAGGCTCGAGGAATGATTTTGACCATGGACTGATAAGGGGTAGATGTTATGAAAAATGACATGATATATGCTCTAACCTGAACCTGCACCAGCATTCATACTGCTACTTGTTGAAGCATTGGTTGCTTTAATACGTGTATACAACTTTGTCAGAAGTTCTGAAAACTTAATTTATCTGCATTACTCGATCCCTAAAGACATATACACGAAAGAAGTGTAACACCCCCTAACACAAACACACATATGTACAAACACAAAAACAGAACATCATAGCCACCACTTTATTCAAGCTTATGCCAAATGCTTTAGTGAAAAATTATAATTGGAATCTGCATAAAATATTTTTTACTTTAAAAAAAACCAAACTATAAATGATAACCGAATTATATCATCTCCCCATAATGAAAGAATATTGGGAAAATTAACCAGAGTTATCGAACATTATTCATAGAGAGGTGCTAGCAAACAATTTTTTAATTATAATAATTAACGTTAAAAAAAATCCACTATAAACGAATGTTACTTTCAAATATAAGGACTTTGTTAGCTAAATCTACAAATTTTATTAGATAGAATGATTTTTATTACAATAGATAAACATGCTACATCATTTCATTCAGTCGAAAATAAACTGACAACGCCATTGCTATAAAAAAAGAAAGAAACAAGAATGTGTCCAAAGTACACGGATGCCCCACTTGCACTATCCTTTTCCATGTTCCATGGACCGTGAAATTGGGTAATAATCTAATTTGGCATTAAAATAAGAAAGATTATATTATAGGGAACATGTGTACTAAGTTTCAAGTTGATTGTACTTCAATTTTATCAAAAACTACCTTGACCAAAAACTTTAACCTGAAATTTCCACTTTCATTTTCTATGTTCAGTGGACCGTGAAATTGGGTAATAATCTAATTTGGCATTAAAATAAGAAAGATTATATTATAGGGAACATGTGTACTAAATTTCAAGTTGATTGGACTTCAATTTTATCAAAAACTACCTTAACCAAAAACTTTAACCTGAAATTTCCACTTTCATTTTCTATGTTCAGTGGACCGTGAAATTGGGGTCAAAAGTCTAATTTGGCTTTGAAATTAGAAAGATCATATCATAAGCAACAAGTGTATTAAGTTTCAAGTTGTTTGGACTTCAGCTTCATCAAAAACTACCTTGACCAAAAACTTTAACCTGAAATTCCCACTTTCATTTTCTATGTTCAGTGGACCATGAAATTGGGGTCAAAAGTCTAATTTTGTTTTAAAATAATAAAAGATCATATCATAAGCCACAAGTGTACTAAGTTTCAAGTTGATTGGACATCAGCTTCATCAAAAACTACCTTGACCAAAAACTTTAACCTGAACGGACGAACGGACGAACGGACGCACAGACGGACGAACGAACGAACGGAGCCACAGACCAGAAAACATAATGCCTCTCTACTATCGTAGGTGGGGCATAAAAACAATGGGGTGATTGTAGGTGATCCGGAACGGTAAGAAGATCCTGCTCCATAAGTGATACCCGTCATGTTGCTTATATTAGTACACACCCGGTAATAAGTTTAATTCGGTATGTCACATTCGTGGAATAAGGGGACGGGAATGTAGTTACAACATTAGGAACACATCCGCTAACATCTGTGAAACGGATATTCCATTACGGTCAACCAACTCGTGATGGCGTCCGTAAAATTTATGAAGGGACGATTTCAACTTCACCAATTAGAACTCTTGAATTATTAACTTCCTTGTGAGCTGCAACCCTCTATCAAAGAAATTACGACAGTAAATACAAGCCTGGGAATATCGTATCGATTGAAAGATACCCGTATACTCCGTATGCATGCGCTGTTGAAATGTTGCCACATAGAAATGGAAATATAAAAAGAATACGTGGTATGATTGCCAATGACAACTCTTCACAAGAGACAAAATGACACAGAAATTAACGACTATATAGGTCACCGTGCTGCCTTCCCTAATGAGCAAAGCCCATACCACATAATCAGCTTTAAAAGGCTTCGAATTGACAAATTTAAAACAGTTAAAACCAGAAAACATGCGGCCTAATTTATATTCAAAATAATGACAAAAAAACAAATATGTAACACAGCAACAAACGACAACCACTGAATTTCAGGCTTCTTACTAGGTCAGGAACGTACATACAGAATGTGGCGGGGTTAAGCGCAGATCGCCTAATGTGAAGAAAATTATATTCTTTTTAATTTATTAAAGATATTTTAATTTGCATTTTGCATGGCGAAAATAACAACGTATATGATCGACAGTAACAGACAACTACCACCTAATTGCAGGCTCCTGACTTCGGACAGGCACATATAGAATGTGACGGGTCAAACATGTTAGCGGGCGCCCCAACCTCCCCATACCTGGTGAGCATGGTCATTAAAAGATGTCCAAATTGGTCGTCTCTTGAAAGATCCATCAAATTCAAATATGTGTGAACATATGAATAAGAAGGTTGTGGTATGAATGCTAATGAGACAAATCTCCATCCAAGTCATGACGTATCAAAAGTTAACAATTATAGGTCAAAATATGGCCTTCAACACGAAGACTTTGCTCACATCGAACAGAAAGCTATAAATGGCCATAAGATGACTAGTGTTAACAATTCAAACATAAATCTATATAAAAATATATAAGCCACACCAACATACGACAACCAATGAACAACAGATGATTTGAGTTAGGAAATTACTATGACATTATTTGGTTAACTTGAGCAATCTGGAAGTTTAAATTATACACATTCACAAGAAAATGCAATTAAAAATATAAATCAAAGCGAACCAAGTAAAAAGAAATCAACACAAGAAAAAAAATCAATGAACACATTAAAACAAATAATTGAAATGCAAAATGAAATAAGAAAAACACACACAAAACAACATTTAGGCACTCGAGCTAACAATGCTAAATTGGCATAGTAAAAAGCACATATCTGCTAACCTCTGAAACCTTTAAAGAGGGATATCTCCCTCTCAGCTATGACAGCTGAGGGGGGAGATTTTGCGCGAACAACCTTTTCAAGCGAAATATATGACCTGTTTACTTATTTTTCTTCACATTTAAGAGTTTATAGATAGACTTACTTTTTTAAATATATTTTTATTCTACTTAAACTATGTTGGTTTGTTTCATTCCTTTTTCATCATCTTTTCACATTTGCATCCCTTCAGTAAGATAGCTTTTCAGTCAATTTAATACTGTATCAAGTCATTTTGGATAAAGTGACAAATGCACATGAGCATTTTTTATTTTTTTTATTACATAACTTATAAATTTCAATCCGAACATTGAATAGAAGTATAAATCTTTTAAATGATCTTCAAATATAATTATTTTTTTTGTCTGAAGGCATACAAAATCAACTAATTGCCATCCTTTTTTAGCCTTGTTTAATTTGTATTTAGTTAATATTGTTATTATAAGCAGTATATATTTACCGAATCTAATAACAAAACCTATACAGACGATATAAAGGGTCAGATGAGGATGACAGTGCACTGAAACCCTACAATATTCGAAAATTTGGCAATTATGATAATGGCCATTTCACTATCGAAGTTAGGTATAGAACAGAATAGAATATTTTTATTTCCCAAATTACAGGGCCCATAAAGGGCATAAAATCAGATACAATTGATTTACATAATTGGTAACAACAACAATAATAGTCACATATAAATATATATTTAGTATATAAGCATTGGTAAGAGTCAGAGCAAAAAACTACATAGTATATTGTATATCTGAATGTTTATTTCTAAAATGTCGATTGTTCGTCCGTCCATTTGTCTTTGTTTGAATGTATATATTTTCGTTGCTCTGACTTTTTACTTCCTCCAAAACTCCGCAAATAAATCAACATGAAACCTAAAAACGTATACGCCAGTCTTTAATGTATCATCTCCTGATGTCACGTGGGACCCCTAGTCCTATAATATAAGACTGCGGTTCAACATTGATAGTAAAAAAAAATATCCGATAAAAAACGTTGAATGTAAATGATATGAACCTGCGGAGTCTTATATTGTAGGACTAGTGGGACTTCAAACAGTAAGACGTGTAAAATGAAAAATTGAGCTGCTTTGATATCAACTAAAAAAACAAACCATATCATTACATTTTATTGAAGGATTTTATTTCTTCAAAATTGATGTTGTTGTTGTCCTTCGAGTTCTTTAATCCACTCCTATACTATACGTATATTGCTTCGTGTTCATATCCAGAGGTGGGGCCTGTGGGGACCGCCCCCTCTTTTGTGGGAAAAAATTGGTTGATTATTAAGGGAATCACTGAAACATGACTGGAGCGGGAGCCTTCCTTGGGTCAGTCAGTACCCTCGGCCTCCTTTATAAAAAGTTAGTTCTGGTTCTGCCATTGGTGTTATCTGTATAGTAATACTACTAATAATAGTTTTCCATTCAAAAGCAAAACAGTTTAGTAGAAAGGTCAATTGTAAGTTAAGTTAAATATGTAAAGTGACAGAACATCTGCGTACACTTAAAACTGTTACCGATTGACCGATTGACCACTACATGATTACGCCTCTAGACATCGGAATCAATCATTTCAATAGCATACAGTTAATATAGGACGAGGTTTTCTTCCGCTTGTTTTGCCCAATAACATAATGTCCATAGAGATATTGATGATTTACCGGCGTACTTGAACATACATGATTTCATACATGTGTGTAAAATCTGAGAAGACAAATATTAAACAAACGTAATTAAAAAAATAATTCTTGTTTAAAAAACACCAATCTGATTAAAATATTGATCTCTGATTACGTTATCAGAGATCAATATTTTAATAGATTGAAAAAACACAATCTTTCTTGAATTTCCTGTCTGTACTGGATATCCCTCCATAACACATATCTATGTTAAACATTTTCTGTGGCTAAACTTGATTTTTTTCTGTAGACAATTTCTATTTTTATTTAAGGAATGACTGTAATATTTGCGTACCAGAAAACTTAAGATAAACGGGTCGACTTTTGTAGTGATTGAAGTATGACGAAAAATATGGAACTATCTATAAGAAGTAGATGTTGTAAATATGTGAATTTAATTCGAGAGTACATGTTTCCTCCATATAAATCACAAATAAGAGTGTTAGAATAGTCAAGGTTCGTTCCAATCTGATCAGTCGAGGCATATCCAGCGGATTTGTGCAGTTTATTCTCACGTTGAACTGTTACAACATTGTCCCAACACAAAGTCCAGCGTTTAGCTTTCACAAAGATATATATATATATATAACACCGCAACATTCTGCATGTGTCTGCCCCAAGATAGCCCCAAGTCAGGATCATGTGATTTAATGGTAGGCGTTGGTCTCTGTCTGTTATACCTATTTTCTTTTATTGTTTTGTAAAACATAAGACTGTTTTTCATTTGAATTGTTTCACATTTGCCAAGACGGACCCTTAATAGCTGACTACACGGTCAAAGGTTGAGTTATAGCCGACTATACGACCAAAGGATGAGTTATAGCCAACTATACGGTCAAAGGGTGAGTTATAGCCGACTATACGGTCAAAGGCTGTGTTATGGCTGACTATACGACCAAAGGGTGAGTTATGGCCGACTATACGGTCAAAGGGTGTGTTATAGCTGACTATACGGCCAAAGGGTGAGTTATAGCCAACTATACGGTCAAAGGGTGAGTTATGGCCGACTATACGACCAAATGATGAGTTATAGCCGACTATACGGCCAAAGGGTGAGTTATGGCCGACTATACGGTCAAATAGTGTGTTTTGGCTGACTATACGGCCAAAGGGTGAGTTATGGCCGACTATACGGTCAATGGATGAGTTATGGCCGACCATACTGTCAAAGGGTGAGTTATGGCCGACTTTACGACCAAAGGGTGAGTTATGGCGGACTATACGGTCAAAGGGTGAGTTATGGCTGACTATACGATCAAAGGGTGAGTTATGGCCGACTTTACCGCCAAAGGGTGAGTTATGGCCGACTATACAGTCAAAGGGTGAGTTATTGCCGACTATACGACCAAAGGGTGAGTTATGGCGACTATACGGTCAAAGGGTGAGTTATGGCCGACTATACGATCAAAGGGTGAGTTATGGCCGACTATACCGCCAAAGGGTGAGTTATGGCCGACTATACGGTCTAAGGGTGACATATAATTGCCTAAATCCACGTTATTGTGATATATTGTCTCTTTGACAATCATACCACATCTCCTCATCTAAACATAAAAAAAGTCACTTTTTTTTAAATTATAGAAGAGATGTGAATACGTCTAGTGAATGGCTATACCTGCTAAGAGTATGAACTGTGGGACGAATAATTAATCCAATATGTTCCTTTAGATAGATAATGCTATTTCACTTGTCACATTGTATAGGGTAACAAGTATAGGTCAAAGTAAGGCCTTCACCATGGACCCTTGGCTCACACCAAACAGCAAGACATAAAGAGCCCCAAAATGACTAGACTATAGTGTAAAAAATTCAAAAAGGAAAACCAACGGTCTTATCTTTATAATCTATCTAAGAGAATTGTATGTACATTTTGTAAGTCCACTGTTCGAGATGAAAAATACGAGCATCGACATTTGAATTTTGTTTAATCCCGATATGTAGTCATGTCTTGTCCCATGTCAAGACCGTCGTCAATGTTTTTTCGTATCTTAAAGTGTTGATGTATGGATAATTGGTGAATTATCTTTTATAGTACTGTTTTATTTGGGGTTATTTATCTCGGGTGGTTTAAAGCTTGATATATTCTAAAGAAACCTGTCTGTTGTTTCAGTCTATATGTTAAGCTCTGGATGTGTGTATGTTGTATTCTGGATGTCTATATGTTGAACTCTATAGATGTCTGTACTCTAGATGTCTGTATGTTAAACTCTAGATTTCTGTATGTTAAGGTCTAGATGTCTGTATGTGAAACTCTAGATGTCTGTATGTTAGACTCTAGATGTCTGTATGTAAGACTCTAGATGTCTGTATGTTAAACTCTAGATGTCTGCATGTTAAACTCTAGATGTCTGTATGTTAAGGTCTAGATGTCTGTATGTTAGACTCTAGATGTCTGTATGTTAGACTCTAGATGTCTGTATGTTAAAATCTAGATGTCTGTATGTTATACTTTAGATGTCTGTTTGTTAGACTCTAGATGTCTGTATGTTAGACTCTAGATGTCTGTATGTTAGACTCTAGATGTCTGTATGTTAAAATCTAGATGTCTGTATGTTATACTTTAGATGTCTGTTTGTTAGACTCTAGATGTCTGTATGTTAGACTTTAGATGTCTGTATGTTAGACTCTAGATGTCTGTATGTTAAAATCTAGATGTCTGTATGTTATACTTTAGATGTCTGTTTGTTAGACTCTAGATGTCTGTATGTTAGACTCTAGATGTCTGTATGTTAAGGTCTAGATGTCTGTATGTTAGACTCTAGATGTCTGTATGTTAAACTCAAAGGTCAAAAGAGAGAAACTATTAACACGGATAAATTATGTGATCGCCAGACTCGGTACTATCAATTCCGTAACTATTCTTGGTGCATATTGAAAAAGGAAAGCTCTAATTAAGCGACATTAATCATTTCTGCACTAAAAAATCTAACTACTGTGATAATGATTATGTGAATAGTAAGAGAAATTCGTCTAAAGGAATTAAAAATCGCCAACACAATAAGCCCTGGAAACAAAACATGGATTGGAAAGTAAAAACTAGTATCTGTACTATTTGCACAAGAACAAAACAAAAGATAGTATCTACATATGCATCCATTTATTATAATATGAAATAAAAAACATCAAGAGATTTGGTATTGACGACCAGTAACATCACAGCGTATTGACAGATATCTGCAATAAAAAGAAAACAAATTATATGCATTGACAAAAACAAAAACCTAACAACCAAATGATACACATACTACGAGGTAGTAATATTAGTTCTTCTATTGTTAATAAATAATTTGTTGATATAAAAAAAAGAAGATGTGGTATGATTATCAATCTCTCCACAAGAGACCAACATGACACAGAAATCAACAACTGTAAGTCACCTTCAACAATGAGCAAAACCCATACCGCATAGTCAGCTATAAAAGGCCCCGAAATGACAATGTAAAACAATTCAAACGAGAAAACTAACGGCTTTATTTATGTATTTGAATATGATAACACAGTTTTATGTAATTGTTCCAACATATATGTTAAAGAAAGGCAACGAGTCATGGAATAGCGTACACATGAGTGTTTGCTATTTCCTGCAATTCTACTATCACTCCTTCGCAATATCTAGAGGAATTAAATATTTTGTTAATATTCACTTTTTGATCAAAGAAACGTGTAACATTTCAAATAAACAGTTCTACATTCCTTAAAGCAAGTTGATAATATCAAATATGGAAGCCCTGACAGTTGTAATTCTAGATAAGAGCAATTGACTCTTTGTACTGGTGATTTCTTTGTACTGGCGATTTCTTTTCATACTGACAGTGAAATCTGTATTATTTAAAGCTGTTACTAGTATACAAAGCGACACATGTGTAGTCCATCACATTATTTCTTAAAGAGCTTTAAAGACATCTTTAAAAGTATACTACTGAAAGCTTCTTTACTTATTTCACTTATTAGTTCAAAAGAAATGTAGCTTGAATTCTTTATTTCTACATTGCAGTTAAAATTTTAGCACTTGGTACTTTGTTTTTTTTATTTCTAGCTACAACAATGAGCACACCCCATATGGAATTTACTGACCCCATATATACCGTATTAGGTCACTAGCACACTATGTAACTAATAATACTAGTTCAGTGATGATGAACGCCATACTAAACTCCAAATTATACACAAGAAACTAAAGTTAAAAATAATACAAGAATAACAAAGGCCAGATGCTCCTGACTTGGTACAGGCGCAAAAATGCAGCGGGGATAACATGTTTATGAGATCTCAACCCTCCCCCTATATAATACAATACAATATAGTTTATACCTCTAGCTAATGTAGAAAAGTAAACGCATAACAAAACGCACATTAAAATTTAGTTCAAGAGAAGAACCTATATGTCAGTACTAATGACTTACCTATATACAAACTAGCCAGTTCCATAGCTTAGGTATTTATAACATTTGTTATCAGAATTAACCAGTATTGTCATCATTGTTATTGCGGAGTAGTGCCCAAAGGGCTGCAGCGCCAATTACTGAAAATATGTAAAAAAAGAATTCTTAAATATTTAAAATACAAATCTACATCTGTCAATTTTTTAAAATTACTTTTTTCTAAATTTTTCATCTTTTTTTTCTGAAAAATTATTAAATATTGTACAGAGATCACACTGTCTTGTTTGTATGTTTGTATGTTTGTGTTTATTCTGGTTTGGTGTTTTGGGGATAGGAGGGGGTCTGTTAATTTTGTTTTAAGGGGTCGAGTTGGGGTTGTTTTGGGGATAGGAGGGGGTCTGTTAATTTTGTTTTAAGGGGGTGAGTTGGGGTAATACATCAGTATTCTATAAACTGTCGATGTTCATGTCAACTTGTTCGTGTTCTTATGTGAAGCAGATTTACCGCATTGTAAAATATTATTTTTAATTTGGTGTTAAAATTAAGACGAATTATGTTCAAAACGTTTTGACCTACTTTTGAATTAATTACGACCATTAAACTTATACCTGAAGTTTCTTGAATTTAATACTTTGAACTAGAAGTTGTGGAGCTGGTTATTTAGTAGAATAATCTCAATTCTATTTTGATTCAAAATGGCGGACCTTTACTTGTCATTGGAAGCACGTGTCAATGTGTTTCTTAATAGGGTTTATATGGGTGTTTTTTTCTTTCTTGCATTTTTGAAACTCAAATTGACGAAAATTAACATCAAATTCATGTGGAACAGTTGCATTTTAAAAGTAATATGGAGAGTCTCCCTAATACACATAGTGATGCACATTTTTATAGGGTAGTGCAATTGCAAGGCTGAACTAAATGTAAATAACATAAATATTTTGATATTGATTTTTTTTTATTTATTAAAATGTCCTTTGATGAGATCAATAACGCTCGGAATCATACAAAAGGTTAGCAGGTTTTTGCTTTAAATGGAGATCCATTCAAATTACAAAAGAAGCAAGCTCTCAGATATCATTCATGCCATATGAGTAATATTTTAAAGGCTTTTTTTGAGAACACGTTTTCAACGTGAAGTAAGTTAAGGTAAACATTCGTCAGACAGCAACCGGTCAATATAAACTTTTTAAAACAATATCCTTATTTAGAATAAAATATGATCCACTTACACCACCAAATAGGATTGCTGGCTTGGCCACCATAACCACCTCCTCCGCCACCAAAGCCAAAGATTCCACCTCCTCCTCCTCCTCCTCCACCGAAGCCACCGAGGCCACCTCCTCCACCTCCTCCACCTCCAATAGAACCAGATACAGGAACTGGAAACTCTGGGAGTGGATAAGGATATGCCTGATAAACTGCAGAACCTCCATAGCCTTGTCCATACCCCTTGCCATAACCACTGTATCCACCATAACCCTTGCCATAACCACTGTATCCGCCATACCCTCCGTATCCGCTATTACCACCATACCCTCCGTACCCACTATTGCCACCATAGTTGCCGCCTCCATAACCATATCCGGCGGCACTGGTCAGTGCTACCACACACGAACATAGAATAATGGTGATGGCAATCTTCATCCTGTTCACCATATATAAACGTTGAAGAAATAAATGTCAATTCATTTGAAAGGATCATAATATTCTTATTCTGAATTTATAGGTACTTTATATTACAAAAAAAATATTTTTTGTCTTTCAAAACAGTAGGTTTTTCAAATAACGAGAAAGAGATTGCAGGGGAAGGATTTTCATTTCCCGAGAAACAGGTTCCTGTGGGCATGATTTCAAATTAACATCAGAAATATCAATTTAAGCTTGATTTTATTATCTGAGAGAATAAATTTCGAATTGAATTATTTTGTCTCAGAAACAGAAAAAATACCATTTTGATATAACAAAACCTTAAAAAATCATGAAATCTCTGCAATCTTTAGTTGAAATTTATAATTGAAAATAGCGTAATTCATTTTGTAAGTCTTAAAAAAACTTTATTTTCGAATTGAAGTAAGGAATTTAACTAAGTATAAAAAGAATGACAAATATACAATAGCGGCGCATATCTTGAAATTGAAATATATTTTGATTCTATGTTAAATCTTCTTTTTTTAAGCATCTTGACCTTATAAATTTCAACTAAGGATTGCAGAATTTTTAAGATGCTACCTCAACATGGTATTCCTTCTGTTTGTGAGTACAAAAAATCAATTCGAAAATAAAGTTGGTTTTTTTTAAACTTACAATGTGAATTATACGCTATTTTCCATTTAATGAAAAAATTAAAAATACCAGAATTGTGTATCGTAACTTTAGTTCACTATCATATAGCTGATCTCCTTACCTGTCCGAGTGAGACTCCTGATTGTCATGAATATTGTAAAGATCAATTCCAGTTTATATACTGGTTCGAAATTTGACATGCTTTATGTAATAAAACGGATTGGGTACTCGTCAAAGGATTCGTCGTGAATTGATCATCCCTTCATTCTCTGTTCTCTTACTTCCTATTAAACTAACATTCTAACCCTGACCAATAAAACGTGTAACATGACAGCTTTAGGTTATAACTCAAAAGCATAGAGAATTTTCGAAGATGGATTTTACAGTAGGTTGTTCCATAGGTTTTTATTTTTTAAATACCTTCATTTCTTGTACCCTAAATGTATGTCTATCCGTCACTTGTTTTCTAGCCCCACTATATTGAGTTACTGATACTCAAGCCCTGGTACCTGAGGTGATCATCGCCTCAGTAGTTAGTACTTCGTTACTGACTACAGAGATACAACATAACACACTTTATCAATTAATTACCCATTTTTTTTAAACTACAGTTCCAACTCATTCAGAAAAAGTTGTATTTAGCTACAATTGGTTGTTCTCTCGTATTCATATTTGATATACGGCCTTTGGTTCCTATTTTAGTTTGGACGTTTCTGTGAAGGTATTAAATGCAGAAAAGTACGTGTTCAGACACATACATTTATAAACTATTATTTTCATTTCCTATCTATACGTTGGTTTGGTTTTTTGAAAGATACTATGGTTTTCTTTTTTATTTCACACTTTAATTTCTGGATAAAACGACTGCAGTTAGAGACAGCTTGCAAAAGAACGATTTCTGTCGGAAGGAGGAAGAAAGAATAATAATCAGAACAAATATAATAGGTCTTTATAAACCTAAAAACTGGCAGACTCAAAGTTCGAATAAGGAAAAAGACTAATTATAATATGACGTGCTTCTTTCGTTTTGTAAATAATACCATGATATAATTCTCATAGATAACTGTACCTGTTACCTAGTCGGTATCTTCCTCCTCATGCAGGAGCTTCACTTCTAAAGCGTGTGCATTTATTATTGTTATGCGGTATAGGCTTTACTCATTGTTGAAGGCCGTACGGTGACCTATAGTTGTTAATTTCTGTGTCATTTTGGTCTCTTGTGGAGATTTGTTTCATTGGCAATCGTACCACATCTTCTTTTTTTATATATCATTTGCACCCTAACACACAACGAACTCTTAACAAGTGGCTTACAGTCTATGTTCATCAACTTAAATCACTAACTTATTTACAGCATGCGGACTAAGCAATCACCATACAAACAAAATTAATTATGTGATACGTAATCCAATGTCCAGATTTCAGGGATGTATATAATTCGTATAAATAACAGCCCACCAATGAGCGGAAGCAAATTTGTTTGTTCCTCCCTGGACGGAATTCGAACTCAAGCTACTGAAATATCGTTGTACCAAATCGCCTTGCACTGTGACCGACGCGCTGGACCACAGAGGCTCTACAAAAATAAAGCTTTTGCTGGCCGGGTGTTACCTTTCCTCCGTCAGTTTTTATCTAGCGTCGTAACACAGCACATGATATATAAGGCATGAAGATGGAATTTTATAGATCAGCTCAACTATCTATCGTAAGTATATATAATCTAATAAAAAGTGTACAAAACAACACCAATAACAACATTTATCATAGGTACCAGGCTTATACAATTCTAATTAAAAAAAAGACTTATAGCTATTTACAACCGAGACTGCTTCAAATAAAAATAATAATGTGTGATATGAACTCTAAAACTTCACAGATGACGACAGTTAACTTATGCTACAACATCGATAGCTTGGAAATCGATTCTTATAAACAGCACTGATCGATCTATGCTGGTATAATATTTCTAATAAGAAAATAGTATAGTAATTACAATAGAGGCTGCGTATTTAAACATCCAAAATTAATAGCAGTTTGATAATGATTAAAACAATAATAATAACTTTTGGCAAAGGTTAAATAATTGAACATGACTGCGTACTTGTTCATCCCTCCCAAATGAATAGAACCATGGAATTTGAACTGGTAAAATTACAAACAAAAATGGAGTTAACAAAGGTAAAGAAATAGAAACAGAATGTGTAGTAATAAGAAATATAACTACGCAAAATTCGAACTACATCGGTCAGTGCTGTTTATTGGGAATGTCTTACTACGCAGTCATTGTTGTAAATAAAGGCAACAGTAGTATACCGCTGTTCAAAACTCATAAATCAATGTAACATCTTATATGTTGCCATCTTTGAATTAGAGCTGTACCAGTTCATATCGCACATTACTATTTTTATGCGAAGCATTGATTAGCAGTCTCTGTTGTAAGGGAGCAACCATTTAACTTGATTAGCAGTCTCTGTTGTAAGGGAGCAACCATTTAACTTCAATGGCGGGAAATGGTTTCTTTTTTCTTGTACAGCCTACGTCATTTAGAAATATCTAAGTTTGCGGTTAACACAGATAAATCATTTGATCGCCTGGCTCCGTACTATCAATTATTTAACGATTCCAGGTTTATAATGAATGTTACTCACCTGCATCCAGTGTGTTTTGGGGAAATCATGTAAAATAATTTGAACATCATAAAAATATTACTAGATACCCTAAAAGTGACTGAGACCAAGTTTGATTTTATTTAGCCCAGTAGTTAAAATTAAAGCAGGTCATCCCAGTGTAGTTTTTTTCATTAATTACTGAAGACCCCATATTTAATCAGTTTTGAAATTGTGACCATCTGAAATTGATTTCTTTAGCAATTTTGCATTAGACTTCTATAGTAAACCCCTTTGTACTATTTATAGCAATGGCGACCATGTTGAATGAATGTCTTGGTCATCGGATACATTTTTCAATCAAAATACCATATTGAAAATTATGGTCAAGTTTAATTCTATTTGGTCTAGTAGATTAAGTAGAGATTGTTTTTTTTTAAATTACAAACATTTATGAAAAAAAATTCTTTCAAGGCCAATTACTCCTTAAAGGGTCAATTAATACTTTTGGTCATCGAGACTTATTTGTAGATTGTAATTCCCTGAGCATTATTGCTGTTTACAGTTTATCTCTATCTATAATAATTTTAGAATAATAATAAAAAACTGCATTTCAGATTTGTTCTGAATGCTTTATTTCATAGATATAAGCCAAAAACTACGTTCTATTTTTTTAAACTATAATATTCCCTGATAATGATTACTGCTAAGTTTGGTCAAATGTGTCTCAGTAGATTCAAAGGAACAGAATTTTGCAAAAGATTACACAAATTGACTTTAAAGGGCAATAACTTTAAGGGTACAATTGACAATCCTTGGTCATGCATGTTAACTTATTTGTAAATTCTTCTATGCTGAACAGTATTTTTCGATCTATAATATTTCCTCACAGTGACCAATTAAGGGGTAACAACCCAACAACAGGTTATCTGTATTTTCTAAAAAAATGTCAAGACCTCAACATGATAAACAGTTTACCTCGTGTATGCTTTTGTTTCAGAGATATGTTTTGTATTTATCCACATTTCTTTACACTAGATACCCTAATGATTGTTGTGGCAAAGTTTGCTTTAATTATGCCAAGATGATTCAAAGAAGATTTCTGTAAAAGTTAACAGACGACAACAGACGACAGCCGACACCCGACAAGTGATGAGAAAAGGTCACTTGGCCTTTTATGCAAGGTGAGCTAAAACGGAAAGCTCTCAGCAACATAAATCATTTGAGTTTACTGCACTTAAATCTAACTACTATGACAACGGTTATGTGGATTTTAAGAGAAGTTCAGCTGAAGGAATTAAAATATCACCAACACAATGAACATAAGAAACAAAACATGGATTGGAAAGTATAAACTAGTATCTGTACTATTTGCACAAGAACAAAACAAGAAAAAGTATTTACATATGCATCCGTTTATTATAATTTAAAAAAATATATCAAGATATTTGGTATTGACGTCCAGTAGCATCACAGCGTATTGACAGATATCTGCAATAAAAAGAAAACAAATTATTATATGCATTGACACAAAAAATAAACCAACTGAAAACCATAAGATACACATACTCCCAGGTAGCAATACTAATATCATTTGTTATCAAATGTTTTTTTCTAACCGGATAAGACCATATGATAACATGTTTTTTATGTAATTGTTCCAATATATATGTTAAAGAAAAGCACCGAGTCATTGGAATAGGGTACGCAGGAGTGTTTGCAATTTCATGCAATTCTACTATCACTTGTTCGCATTTTTTAGACGAACTAAATATTTTGATAAAAAAAATGGGAACATTTTAAAGCTCTTATACAAAACAACGCATGTGTAGTCCATCACATTATTTCTAAAAGAGCTTTAAAAAAAACTTTGAAAGTATACTACTGAAAGCTACTTTATTTATTTCACTTATAAATTCAAAAGCAATGTAGCTTGACGTTATTTCTAGTTAAAAAATGTGCACTTAGTACTTTGCTCCATAAATGAGAACATTGAGCCTTGCTTCTCTATTTCTAGCTACATTTATAAATGAGTTCATGGAACTCTGATGTTCTATTTTAAGCTACAAAAATGAGCTCATGGAACTCTAATGTTCTATTTTTAGCTACAAAAATGAGCAGATTGAACTGTGATGTTCTATTTTTAGCTACAAAAATGAGCAGATTGAACTGTGATGTTCTATTTTTAGCTACAAAAATGAGCAGATTGAACTTTTAGCTACAAAAATGAGCAGATTGAACTGTGATGTTCTATTTTTAGCTACAAAAATGAGCAGATTGAACTGTGATGTTCTATTTTTAGCTACAAAAATGAGCAGATTGAACTGTGATGTTCTATTTTTAGCTACAAAAATGAGCAGATTGAACTGTGATGTTCTATTTCTAGCTACACAAATGAGCACATGAACCCCCATGTCATAAAATCAAGTTTGTACGATTGTTATATCGAAATTGCAAGAAAAAAATCAACGGTCAATTTTTCTCTTTACATATTGACAAGAAAAATGTCTACGGTTTATTTTATTTCCAATAATTGTATAATTTCACAAATGAGTTATTGCATACGCTCTCCATCTAAGGAACATTCTGTGTTTTTTTATATGTTCATGTAAGCAGGTTAATTTGTGGTCAAATCATATAATCTATATGTACTTATGACTTACTTATGACTTACCTATATACAAACTAGCAAGTTCCATAGCCTAGGTATTTATAACTATTTGCCATTATTATTATTGTCATCATTGTTATTGCGGAGTAGTGCCCAAAGGGCTGCAGCGCCAATTACTGAAAATGAAGAAAATCTTAAATATTTAAAATAAAAATCTACATCTGCCAATTTTTAATTTTAATTACTTTTTCCAAATTTTTCATCTTTTTTCTGAATTAACTATTAAAAATTGTAGACAGAGATCACACGGTCTTGTTTGTATGTTTGTGCTTATTCTGTTTTTGTTTTTTGGTGATAGGAGGGGGTCTCTTAATTTTGTTTTATGGGGGGTGAGTTGAGATAATACATCAGTATTCTATGAACAGTCGTTGTTCAGTTAACTTGTTCGTGTTCTTTTGTGAAGCAGATTTTAGGTTAAAATAAAATAACTTAATTAAGACAATTAAACTTCAGTCTTATACCTGAAGTTTCTAGAATTTGCTGCTTTGAATTAAATATTTGTAGAGTTTTGGAGCTGGTTATTTGTAAAATAATATGAATTATATTTAGGTTTCAAATAGTTGACATAAACTTGCCATTGGAAGCACGTGTCCATGTGTTTTTTTTTCTTGCATTTTGAAAATTTAAATTGACGAAAATAAACATCAAGATCATTTGGAAATATTACATTTATAGAGTAATTTTGAGAGACTCCATACAGACATAGTGATGCACATTTTTAAAGGGATTTTTTTTTATTCAAATTTCCTTTGATGAGATCGATAAAGCTGGGAGTTAAACAAGGGTTCGCAGGTCCAAATTTCTTGGTTGGAATGAAGATCCCTTCAAATTACAAAAGAAAAAGCTCTCCGATATCATTCATCCAAGATGAGAAATAAATGCTATTTTGAGAAGAAAGTTCCAACGTTAATTTAGTAAATATACTAGTTTATGTAAACGTTCGATAAACAGCAACTGGTCAATACAATTTTTGTTAGAATAACTATGATCCACTTACTCCACCAAATAAAGTTGTTGCCATAGCCACCATAGCCACCCCCTCCCCCTCCTCCACCAAAACCACCAATTCCACCTCCTCCACCGAAGCCACCGAGGCCACCTCCACCACCTCCAATCGAACCAGATACAGGAACTGGAAACTCTGGGAGTGGATAAGGATATGCCTGATAAACTGCAGAACCTCCATAGCCTTGTCCATACCCCTTGCCATAACCGCTGTATCCACCATATCCCTTGCCATAACCGCTGTATCCGCCATACCCTCCGTACCCGCTATTACCACCATAGTTGCCGCCGCCATAGCCATAGCCATATCCGCCGGCACTGGTCAGTGCTACCACACACGAACATAGAATAATGATGATGGCAATCTTCATCCTGTTCGTTAAATACAATGTGAAGACAAACATGTCAATTAATTTGAAAAGACCATAATATACTTAATCGGAATTTAGTAAATACTTTATAACTACACAGATTTTCTTTTTTATCTTTCAAACCTGAACAGGAGGCTGTTCGTTTACGAGGAAAATGATGCTCAAGGTAGGATTATATTCACGAGGAAGACAAAGCATCCACCATTATATCTAATACGCATGAAAATCTGAAGAAAAAAAACTGCGCAGTTGATTTTCGAAATTTTCTGATTTTAATGTGCTTCAACTTCTTAACTGATTTGAGGGTCTCTGGAGAGTCATTTATAGACGGAACTCGCGTCTAGCTTACCAAATTGTAGCCGGATTTCTTTATTGAATTTTGTTTCTAATAAAATTCACTTATACAATGTATGTTAAGAAGTAAGTCACCCACCGTAATAATATAATGTCGACTCCTTATTTGGTTCATTGGGACTACTATCCGTTTGTGAAACAACACAAATATAACAAGATGCTATATGATTGACAATAAGACTTAAAGACAACTACCAACCAGAGACCAAATGACACATAATTGAGCAATTTAAGGTCACCGTACGACCTGCAATAATGAGCAAAACCCATACCACACAGTAAGCTCAAGCTATGAAAGGCCCCATCATGAAAACATCCAAGAAATTCGAACGAGAAAAAGAACTTTTAACGTAAAAAAAAACCTTTGGTTATTTTTCCAACAATAT
The DNA here is from genome assembly GCF_036588685.1 of Mytilus trossulus. Classification (NCBI taxonomy): domain Eukaryota; kingdom Metazoa; phylum Mollusca; class Bivalvia; order Mytilida; family Mytilidae; genus Mytilus; species Mytilus trossulus. The sequence goes on along the minus strand of NC_086376.1, from coordinate 94,366,020 downwards.
CATTAAAATTCTTGAAAAAAATATACGTTCATTCTTGCGTGGTACGATTTTTTTTATAGAATGGATAAAAAAACCTACCCCCTCTATGTTAAATGGTTGTTCCCTTTCCTAATGCCTGTATATTAAGACTTTGTTTGGCTTGCTTGGTTTGTTCAAGGATTTTTATAACTATACAAATCCTTGGTTTGTTTGTACAAATGTTTGCTCAAGTATTGTAATTAAGGCCGTGTTCACACCAAACGCCGTGTACAGTAAACATGTTTACATTTGGTTTTTAATTACACTAGTTTCACATAAGATTTGTCCACACCACATCTATACACCTTGTTTAGTTACCTGTACATACGATGTGTTCACACTTGTAAACTATATGTCATTTAAATGTTCATTACGTAGAACCGAACTCAAATTTTCGAACAACTTTTCTAGCAGTAAGGGAACGACCATTTGACTTTTAAAAAAATGGGGGGGGAATGGATTTTTCCACAATTTGATTGAAAAAAAATCAAGTCATACAGATGATTAGAATGATAAAATAGTCTGAATCCAAAGTTTACCCATACATTAAAGTGTTAAATATTGAATTAGTACCATCGAAAAAAATTGAATATTAACTTTCGCGCAAGAAAAAATTCGGACTCAGACCCCTCCCCCTTTTTTTTTTTAAAGTAAAGTGGTTGCTCCTTTAAGAAAGTCATTTTGGATGATTTGCAGTAGTTTAAAGATGCCTCGACTACGCATTAAAAATGAAGGCTGCATCAGCGTGCTTATAAACAAAGAAAAAGAATTGCGATGTTAAGGATCACTACATTTCTATCTTTTCTGTTTGTTTCAAATGGTATTGTTTCTACAAGTTGTTTTTTTTTGGCAAAAGGAGAGGGTGATATTTTTTTTAATTTCTAATTGTATTTTAACGGATATGAGATTTACAAAAACAAACAATTAACCTCACTCTTTTTCAGTAATGCATTTATGAGTGAATCGTTGTTTGAGTAAAGACCAGTGGCAAATATTTCTGTCAGTGTGTACGTCCAGTCGATTCGAGTAGACCTTTTCTAAGGAATTATGTGTTCGGCAATGATGATGGATGAGTTTTAATAAGGGGTTAATCAGGCTACGTGAAGTGTTTTGATAACAAATAAATATTATCAAGTTTAGACAAATATTTCTGTATAGAACTTAATTAATAAGTGTTATAAGTATCAATTTTATATAAAATCGTTTCTTTTTTACATATAAATGGAAAAATTACAGTTCGAAATGTCTAGTTTTGTGTACACTGAACCTACACAAGGCCTACATCGACTATCGACTGCATGTAGACAAAACATGATTTAAACTACATGTAAACATTGAGTTTTATCAATGGGAACGTAATTATGTTTAGTTTATGTGTGAGTTACACTATAACACAACACCGAGTTTAGGTCAATGTGAACACGGCCTAAGATTGACAACCTGTCGTGTAATGTTACACAGGTTTAACACCGCCTTTATGTTGTATATTTTCGTTTGCCATATCATGTATTATGCTTCTTGTAAATAAAGTATTCATTATTTGTATTGTTTGCAGATGTCAATCTTAACTATGATGACTGATCAAACGTTCATACGAACAAAACAGCTAATCAAAGTCTTGTTCTACAAGCATTAGGAAATTAGCTCTTCATTCGTATGCGCGTTTGTATAATATTCGGGATTTAGCAATGCATATCTGGAAATTGAAATGTTTTTTTTAAATATCTTGACCTTATAATTTCCAACACAAGGTTGCAGAATTTTCATAATTTTTTCATTCTGTTTCTGAGACAAAACAAAATCAATTAGGAAAAAACAAGGTTTTTTTATGACATACAATGTGAATTATACGATATTTTCAATTTAATTAAAAAAAAGGTATACAAAAATTGTAAAACATATAATGTGAATTATTCACTTTTTTGAATTTGAAGAAAAAATTTAATATTTTCAGAATAGCGTAACTTTATTTCACTATCATATAGTTTATCTCCTTACCTGTCCGAGTGAGACTCCTGATTGTCATGAATATTGTAAAGATCAATTCCAGTTTATATACTGGTTTGACATTCTTTATGTAATAAAACGGATTGGGTACTCCAAAAACGTGAATCGGTCATCCTTTTTTTTCCATTTTTCTTACTTCCTAGTAAGATCAAAGTAAATATTTGTAACCAATAGGCATGGCAAGAGATATAAACACATTTTGGTAATTAATTACCTGAAAATGGATTAAGATTATAAAAAAATAAAATAAAGTTCGACTCCCTCAGGCAAATTTGACATTGGTTGTTCCCTCGAATATTCAATTTATATAATTTTTATGATATATACGGTCGTTGGTTTTAATTTTAGTTGGAGCCTTCCTGTGGGGGTTAATCCAGAAAAGTACTTCGGACATATATACTAATTTATAAATTATTTTAATTTCCTATCAATCTAGGGTTTTCTTTTTGATTTCTAACTTTAGATATATAACAATTTAGCTATTTTGCTTTATAAGATAACTGACCAAAACAATGGACGAAATACAGGCTTGTGACATTACCTCAATTTTCAATTATGGAAAGTTTGTAAAATATCATTCATTGTGTCTTTATGTCATCCATTGTGTCTTTATATCATTCATTGTGTCTTTATATCATTCATTGTGTCTTTATATCATTCATTGTGTCTTTATATCATCCATTGAGACTTTGTGTCATCCATTGTGTCTTTATATTATTCATTGTGTCTTTATATCATTCATTGTGTCTTTATGTCATTCATTGTGTCTTTATGTCATTCATTGTGTCTTTATATCATTCATTGTGTCTTTATGTCATTCATTGTGTCTTTAGATCATTCATTGTGTCTTTATGTCATCCATTGAGACTTTGTGTCATCCATTGATACTTTGTGTCATCCATTGTGTCTTTATATCATTCATTGTGTCTTTATATCATTCATTGTGTCTTTATATCATTCATTGTGTCTTTATATCATTCATTGTGTCTTTATGTCATCCATTGTGTCTTTATGTCATCCATTGTGTCTTTATATCATTCATTGTGTCTTTATGTCATCCATTGTGTCTTTATATCATTCATTGTGTCTTTATGTCATTAATTGTGTCTTTATATCATTCATTGTGTCTTTATATCATTCATTGTGTCTTGTCATCCATTGTGTCTTTATATCATTCAGTGTGTCTCTTCTTATGTCATGCATTGTATCTTCTTTATATGAAATATCATACAGTCAAGTAAGACCCCGTTCACACTAGGACATTTTTATCGATTTAAACCAGACCGGTTCACTGTAGATCGGTTTAAGGGCTAATGTGAACGCTTAGAATCGATCTTCAATCGGTCTAAACTAAAACTTCAAAAGAGGTAGTTTAGTTTGAATCGATCTAAAGTAAACCGATCTTACTTTAAATGTGAACGCAGAGGTCGGTTTTAACTAGTACGATTAAATCGAAAATAACATATGCGCATGCATAGCGGCAAAAAGTATCTCAGGCCACACCAATTTGATTCCTTGTTCGACGGACCCGCCCGCACCTATTTTTTCCAAAACAGATTTTTTTTATTTTTATTATATTCCCGCTTCCCGCATCCGGAAATGAAATCATGTCCATTTCCCGCACCGTTTTTTTGTAAATATTATATAAAGATCTCAACATTTGTTTTTTTAAATCACAGTCTAGCCTTTATATAACGATTTTAAACGTACCAGCACCCCACAACACTGTAAATATCTGCGAGAATATTTGTTTCAGCATGATATTCCAAGCTCCGATATAAATAGAAATACCAGTACAGAACAAAACGTTGGTTTCTTTCCCCTAACTTAATATATTCCCTATAAAAAAAAAATGTTCGTTGGTTATGTTGTTAAAATAAAGTACTAAGAACTTCCGAAGGATTTGCCTTGACAACTGCAATTATAATGTATGGTGACGGTCATACCCGCTGCGGGTTTGTGCACCTGTCCTGGTTGATTCAGAGACCTGTCGATCAGCAGTTATCGTTTGTTGATGTGGTTCATTGGTATTTTCCCGTTTGAAAATATAATTTAGATCGTTGGTTTTCCTGTTCGAATTGTGTACAATACTAAGGTGTGGTCCCTTATAGCTTGCTGGTTAGTCTTGATCAAAGCACTGTGTAAAAGGCCGGACTTTGACCTATGTTTGTTATTATCAGGTTGGGACCAACCCTCCCTCAGACAAGGGCCTTGAAGGGGTCATTTTACCATGTTTACTGTTCAGTCTGTTGTAGAAAAGAAAATAGAAATACTAAGGATTTGTACAGTGCTACTATACAAAACATTTGGCAACTTGGAATTTTTTACTCAAAAAGAGGAGAAATACATTATATTTTAAACAACTTTTCTAAAAGAGGGATGGGTTCACTTATTTTGAATAATATTAAACTGTTAAAGTAAATGTGTTAACATGGTTAAAGTCCAGGAATATTACAAATTCTTGGACATGTTTTGACCATTTTATACCAAATATTATAGATCTTTGGGAAAATATAAGCCCTTTTGTACTTAAAGTGTTTTTACAAAAAAAAATATAATATAACTTTAATATTTTGACCCCTCATAAATGGGATATTCATAACATTAAGGGGTTGTTCTGAACCTGATTATGACTTGGATGGAGAATTGTCTCATTGTCAGTCACACATACATAGACCAGATTTAATTATTCAATTATTTCTTGTTGAGCAGGGAAAAAATACTTCATAAATTTAAGAAATGTCAAGGTACAAGTGATAAATCAAGTTTTAATATGGTCAAAACCTACTTTTTTAGGTTTACAAAAAAAAATTATAATCGCTCGCCTTTACTTTTTAAGCTTCGCCTCAAAAATTTGCAAATTAATTATTTTTTTATTAAAATTTTCAAATCGCTCGCTCGCCCCAATTTTTGGAGTCCAAAAATCCGTAGAACAAGAAATTAAATTGGTGTGGCCTCAGAGGTTTGTTGTTTAACCCATATTTCTGTGTTAAAGGACCTTTAAAACAAACTGAAAACATATTGTCTTCATCGTAGCATAGACTTGCAAAATTTATGTCTTCTTTTCTTATGTTGATTTTTTGTTTTTGCAGGAACCGCAGAAAACTGCAATAACACAAGTATCAAAATTTTAACTTGTGATTCAAGAGAAACAATAACTTGTGTATCAGTGTATCAACACATAAATTTGATAAATCAGTTCTATTTATACACAATGTTTACAGTTTTACGGGTAAAAAGGTTTAACTTAGATCGATTGCGTTTTTAATTGTAGTTAGTCCGAGATTACTCTGACGTCCAACGGCTGGGGCCTCAGCTTGTCTGGCTAAACAGCCGTCGGACGTCAGAGTAATCTCGGACTAATTGTAGTGTGAACGCAGTGGTTTAGTTTAGACCGATAGAGATCATTATGATTAAAGATAATGTGAACGCATACTGGTTATATTTAGATCGGTTCAAATTAGATCGATAAAAAAAAATGATAGTGTGAACGGGGTCTAAGGCAGCAACCATTTGATTATTTTTTTTTTTGGGGGGGGGGGGGGGGGGGGCTATGGATTTTTTTGGGGAAAAATAATTTGTTTTTCACCCTGAGAAAAAAAAATGTTTGTTTTACCCTCAGCTGCTACTATATGTAATGCTAACATTTTAAGAAAAAAATTGTGTTCGACTTGTCGCAAAAAAAAATATATTGTTCTTCGCCGAAGGCGAAAAAAAAACGTTTGTGGAGAAAAAAATCCAAAGCCCCCCCCCCCCCCCCCCCCCCCGAAAATCAAATGGTTGCTGCCTAAGGTCAATCTCCTTCCCTTTTTACGATTGTGACTACCAAATCAGACTATTTACCGGTTTTGTAATTTCATAAGCAACACGACGGGTGCCACATGTGAAGCAGGATCTGCTTACCCTTCTGGAGCATTCGTGATCGTCCCCAGTTTTTAGTGGGGTTTGTGTTGCTAAGTCTTTAGTTTTCTATTTTTAGTCTTGTGTACTATTATTTGTCTGTTTGTCTTTTTCTTTTTTAGCCATGGCTTTGTCAGTTTATTTTCTATCTATGAGTTTGACAATCCCTCTTGGTATATTTCGCCCAAAAAGTTTTTGTCAACTAAATTTTGAACAAAACAAAATCCTAAACCCTCTTTTTATGAGTTAGAATTTTTTTCCGATTGCCTAACAACTCTAAGACGATCTTTTTTTTTTTTTAACGTGGATAATATACTTTATTGCACTCTATTGCTGTTAACAATTTACTTAGTGTACAGCATTGCACTAAGTATCCCTGATATATTAGTTATTAGGTATCCAGGGAGAATATCTAATACGATCTTTGACAAAATAAAAAATAAAAAGATGTGGTATGATTGCCAATGAGATAGCTATCCAACTATTGACGTAGAAATGATCAAATATATGTCATAGTACGGCCTTCAACAATAAGCAATACCTATATCGCACAGCAAGCTATAAAGGGCACCGCAATGACAAATGTAATACACTTCAAACGAGAAAAACAACGGACTGATTTCTGTACAAAACATTAAATGAAAAAAGATTATGAAATACAGCAACACTTGACGACAACTACTGATTAACAGACTCCTGACTTGGACAGACACATACAAAAAGTGGCGGGGTTAAACACGTGTCCAACCCTTCCCTAAAACAGAACAACACAATACCAAACTGTTCAAAACATAAAAGGAAAAACAATAAGGATAAACAGCAACGAACGACTTCCCTTCATTGACAGACTCCTGACTTTGGGCATTCATATATACAGAATTTTAAACCAGCTGTCAGTTTTTACGAGTAGTCTCATATCTGTACTTAATATCTTTGTGCTGTGTGGATGTATAAGTACCCATCCACGTCCACTCTGGGTTTTTGGTTAGAATTATTTCTATTTGTATCCATCTGATGAATTTTATAGTAAGTTCTTATGTTGTACTGTTACATCACTGTCCCATGGTAGGGGAGGTTCGCGCCTTCAAACGAGTTAACTCCACCTCATTCTGTATTTGCCAGTCCAAAGTCAGGAGCCAGTATTTCAGTGTTTGTCGTTTGTTGCTGTGTAAAATATTTCTTTTTCGTTCATTATTTTGTACAGAAATTAGGCTCTTATTTTACTAGTTTGAAATATTTTACATAAATTTTGTCATTTATAGCTGACGACTATGCATAATTGGCTTTGATGTTTTAGTAATAGACTAAAAAGGTTACTTTTGAGCAGCCATTTTTATTTTCGCCCTCATTCGAAAAAAGGTCAAACTTGTGTTGTATCCACGCACATCATCTCAGGTAAATTTAAAAGATTTTCTATAAAGTCATGTCGGCCATCTTGAAATTTGGAAAAGTTTTTCTTGACTTCATATCAAAATTTTGTCTATACCCCTTAATTTATACTGTAACACATTTCATGCTTTCAACAAAAAATTAAGTATATTCTGATATTCACTGGACTATTTTTTTAAAGAACATAACCAATAGATCTCGGAAATTTATATATACTCCAGATTTATTACAGCTTGATACCAGAGAACTTACAGGGACATATATATATATATATATATACGTACTTATGAATATAATTATTTTCTGTGACTGTATCTTACATTAATTTGTAGGATCCTTAACTATAGATAATTTAGCTGATCTGTAACAATAACATCTTCATGCCTAATATATCATGTACTGTAGTACGCCGCTAGATTAAAACTGACGTGGAAAGGTAACATATGGCCACCGAAAGCTTTTTTTTTGAGAGCCCAGGTGGTCGTGTGGTCTAGCGGGACGGCTGCAGTGCAGGCGATTTGGTGTCACGATATCACAGTAGCATGGGTTCGAATCCCGGCGAGGGAAGAACCAAAAATTTGCGAAAGCAAATTTACAGATCTAACATTGTTGGGTTGATGTTTAGACGAGTTGTATATACATTATGTACACAGCCATGTATCACCATCATTGATGGCGATCCGATGGATACATCTGTTGTAGGGTTGTCACTGACTCATACGTACTTATGAATATAATTATTTTCTGTGACTGTATCTTACATTAATTTGTAGGATCCTTAACTATAGATAATTTAGCTGATCTGTAACAATAACATCTTCATGCCTAATATATCATGTACTGTAGTACGCCGCTAGATTAAAACTGACGTGGAAAGGTAACATATGGCCACCGAAAGCTCTTTTTTTGAGAGCCCAGGTGGTCGTGTGGTCTGTCGGGACGGCTGCAGTGCAGGCGATTTGGTGTCACGATATCACAGTAGCATGGGTTCGAATCCCGGCGAGGGAAGAACCAAAAATTTGCGAAAGCAAATTTACAGATCTAACATTGTTGGGTTGATGTTTAGACGAGTTGTATATACATTATGTACACAGCCATGTATCACCATCATTGATGGCGATCCGATGGATACATCTGTTGTAGGGTTGTCACTGACTCAGACGTACTTATGAATATAATTATTTTCTGTGACTGTATCTTACATTAATTTGTAGGATCCTTAACTATAGATAATTTAGCTGATCTGTAACAATAACATCTTCATGCCTAATATATCATGTACTGTAGTACGCCGCTAGATTAAAACTGACGTGGAAAGGTAACATATGGCCACCGAAAGCTCTTTTTTTGAGAGCCCAGGTGGTCGTGTGGTCTAGCGGGACGGCTGCAGTGCAGGCGATTTGGTGTCACGATATCACAGTAGCATGGGTTCGAATCCCGGCGAGGGAAGAACCAAAAATTTGCGAAAGCAAATTTACAGATCTAACATTGTTGGGTTGATGTTTAGACGAGTTATATATATATATATATATACTGTTCCCAGATGTAACTGAATAAAATTATAGAATACATCAAGAAAAAAATATTTTGTTAGTAAATCCGAGAAAATTGATTTAATCCTATTTTTCATTGCTTTTTGTCTGTTATCAAAATTGAATGTGTATAGGTGTTATCACATTTTATCTAATAATCAAACAAAAACTTCAACTTAACCCGACTTGTACAATTATGATAACTAAACCATATTACATATCTACATATATGTTAAGCATATCACCAGTCAGGGGTCCAAAGTAACATCTTGTCTGTCAGGGGTGGATAAATGATGTAAAGTGGACCGTTGAATTAAATCTTTGTTTTCACAATGAATTCTATAACAAGTGCTGTGGTTATTCTTGTGGCTGTTTACGGTATGGTCTTTGATTTCAAATTTATCTAGCACTATAATACTAACATTTCACAAAAAATGTTAAAAGCGTTTCACTGTTTTATTTCATTGAAGAAAAAATAATAATACTTGAAATGTTCAGTATCCATCGAATAATCGAAGAAAAAAACTTGAAAACTTAATAGTGTTATTTCATAATTTTAATTGTATTATACAATCTAAATTATGAAATAACACTTTTATTAAATATAACTTTATTTGCCTCTTCATTGTGTAAATGTCAGTTTTGATTGACGATTTAGATGGTTGAACTACAGTGTAAGATATAATCTTTACCCGTTATGGTCTCTGATTTGGCATATTCTCTTCATCGGCTATACTTCAATAGTTGCCGATAGACATCAGTGTTAACCATGGATTCCTAGAAATAGAAATGAAGATTGTGTCCATGGAACACATGTTTCCATTTTTCCTAGGAAAGTTAAAAACATGAGATTGGTAAAAGTGATGCCACCTTTATTCGAACTTAATCTGTATTATGTGATAATAAGCATTATGTATATGTCTCATACAATTTGATTGAGGCAAAGAAAAGTCACAGTGCAGAAACGGCAATAACTCGATAACGTTGAAAATGAGTCGACTCTTATTCAAACTTGAGTCTGTTTCACAGGTACTTGTTTCTATCCATACACATGTCGACTATCCTTCTATTCATATGGATAGTCGACCTTCGTATGGATAGAAACAAGTGCCTGTGGAGTTGGGGTGACATATTGTTATTGTTCGTTTATTTTATTTTTTCTTCTTCTTATTATTATTATTTATTCTTCCACACTTTTTTGTCCATACTATTTCTCCGAGTTAGCTTCAACAATACTTCTATTTATATGGATAGTCGACCTTCGTATGGATAGAAAAAAGTAAAAACACAAAAATACTGAACTCCGAGGAAAATTCAAAAAGGAAAATCAAAAATCAAAAGGCAAAATCAAAAGTCCAAACACATCAAACGAATGGATAACAACTGTCATATTCCTGACTTAGAAACAAGTGCACGTGGTCTGTTTAGTGGCAATACGCAGTGCGTATAAGTTTCTTAAAATATTAAATTTGGTTGGGGTAATTTACGGTAACCCTAATCGCATGAGAACACAGTTATTTCGTATTTTAAGAGAAACTATTTAGCTTCAGAATGGGGTTAACGCTTTTGAAAATAATATTCTGATCCCCAATTTGATGAAAGAGAAAAATTCTTAATGCAAATCCCCCGATACCTTACAGTGTCTAATTTTGAAAAAAAATAATCTGATTTTTCGCGTCCAACCTACATGAAAAAAATATTTAAAATAAAATCCCGCCTGCGCTTTCTCAAAACTATTTTTAAAGTGTGGTGTTCTACTTTTGGGACAAATCATATCAAAATAATAGATATTTTCATCAATTCTAACTGAAGATATGGACAATTTCATGTATAGAGGGTCTTGAAATCTTTTGACAGCTTCTGAAATGCTAATTTGTTACCTTTTTCAGTTTGACCAAATCACCTCTTTACTTTAAAATTCATGACCCAAATTTTTGTACAGTGTAATTTCGTCTTGCTGTTTGAGACATAAACCATGAAGAACTAAAAAATAATAATTAAGCAACACACAGTCCACACTAGGGAATATATTCGAAAATCAAAGGACGATAACTGTGTTCCCGGACCTTATGCATCCTTTGCCTATCAGTGTGTTTTTCACCAATACCCAGAATTTGTAGATGGCGTTGCTGAACAGATGAGGCATATTTTACATTATAGTTCCATCCTTTAAATTAAATGTTAGAAACATTATACCTTGTGTCTGTCACGTCTATTGATAAACTGTTCCCTTTGTCGATTTCCACCTCCGTCACGGTTGTATCCATGGACAATGAAATGTATTGCTTCTATCAGATGAGAATTAGATACAAAACGACTAGAAATACAAGTGTTGTCTTGCTATCCCTCCCCAAAGTCTGTTTTCAAAATATGGAAAAAAGGTAAGTTGGTATATGAAGGATCAGTCACACGTTACAATTCGTAACTGCATCGTTTTATCAGTCACACGTTACAATTCGTAACTGCATCGTTTTATCAGTCACACGTTACAATTCGTAACTGCATCGTTTTATCAGTCACACGTTACAATTCGTAACGGCATCGTTTTATCAGTCACACGTTACAATTCGTAACTGCATCGTTTTATCAGTCACACGTTACAATTCGTAACTGCATCGTTTTATCAGTCACACTTTACAATTCGTAACTACATCGTTTTATCAGTCACACGTTACAATTCGTAACTGCATCGTTTTATCAGTCACACGTTACAATTCGTAACTGCATCGTTTTATCAGTCACACGTTACAATTCGTAACTGCATCGTTTTATCAGTCACACGTTACAATTCGTAACTGCATCGTTTTATCAGTCACACGTTTCAATTCGTAACTGCATCGTTTTTTACTAAATGTGATGTATTCAATAGTTCTTGGGAGAAGTGTTAGTCGATTGTAAAGTTTATTTAATATATTGAATAAGTCGAAGCATCGACATACAGGAAGTAGATATCTGTTATTCGGTTAACAGTACCAGATCAAAAAAATATGTTTGACAAACGTACTAACGGACGGAAAAGACCGATCATTAAATTCAAAAATTATGTTAATAAGATTGTGTCGCATACGTTACAACGTCAACAGAACTAATCTCAAAGGAACGTAGCTCATTGACTCGACCCTTTCTTTGTTTCATAGGTTAAACTTTGATCAATCTAGTTTTATGACGGTGTTTATTTAGTTGATAATCTAAACATGTTATCTTATTATATCATCGGAAGTGGTACACATGTAATTGTGTACGTTTGTACAAAGCTTTTGGGTTCTCTTTCGTACTTGATACCACATCACTGTTACGCTCAGTTTTAAGACAAATAGATCTTCCGATATATTTCCTGTTATATATTTTGGAATAGCTGGGAAGTTGTTAAAGACATTGCAGGGATAGTTGTCTCGTTAGCACTCAAAACACATCTATCTTCTTTAGTATTTAAATGTAGATTTATCAGTAACCCAGTCCTGTTGAATTTTTCATAAATCTCATTTTGTATTGCACTGTTATATTTGTGGAAATATGTGTGATTGTTTGATTGTTTGTTGCTTAATGTCCAGTAGCAAATATTTCATGCATGTTGATACGAAAACAAATTATCAATAAACTTGATATGTAAATTCTGTATTTGAGGCCGTCTGAGATAAATGTCGGGTAAATTCGAGCTGCCACTGGGATATGAGGTTATTATATGGTCCATTATTACATGATAAAATGTGATAAATATCTTAATATAACACGTTATATCAAGGTATATATAGAAACATATCAGAGACAAGGGCCTGTGCTTGAAACAACAGTTTACAATAAATTAAAAAAAGACAACATGAAACTTTATAAATTTGAGTATATAAATGATAAATGTGTGATCTACAGATCTATGTTCCAAAGAAACAAACAATCAAAAGAAATATAGAGGCCAAAATATGGCCCAACGATAGAAGTTACTGCACCGTCTATTGTCTGAAATAATTACCAGAGACGACCTACCATCAACACCATCGTCCATAAAGAAAGAAAACTAGAGGATCTAAAGAGTCTGTGTCGCTCACCTTGGTCTATGTCCATATTAAACAAAGGACACAGATGGATTGATGACAAAATTGTGTTTTGGTGATGGTGATGTGTTTGTAGATCTTACTTTACTGAACATATTTGCTGCTAGTCCGAGATTACTCTGACGTCCAACGGCTGTTTAGCCAGACAAGCTGGGGCTGTGGGACTCTGACGTCCAACGGCTGTTTTGCCAGACAAGCTAGGGCCGGGGTCCAGCTTGTCTGGCAAAACAGCCATTGGACGTCATGGACTATCTTGATGCTTATAATTATATCTGTCTATAATGAACTTGGTCAAGTAGTTTCTGGGGAAAATATTTTGTCAAAATTTACCTGAATTGTTAAAAATTTATTTTAAAGAGCAATAACTCTTTGAAGGGGTCAAGTGGCATGTGAGATATCTAATGAGTGTTCTTACTTGGACGTCCGATCGGTCAAGTGGCATGTGAGATATCTAATGAGTGTTCTTACTTGGACGTCCGATTGGTCAAGTGGCATGTGAGATATCTAATGAGTGTTCTTACTTGGACGTCCGATTGGTCAAGTGGCATGTGAGATATCTAATGAGTGTTCTTACTTGGACGTCCGATTGGTCAAGTGGCATGTGAGATATCTAATGAGTGTTCTTACTTGGACGTCCGATTGGTCAAGTGGCATGTGAGATATCTAATGAGTGTTCTTACTTGGACGTCCGATTGGTCAACAATCTGAGTATATATGGCTTATTGATTGACTGAGTATATATGGCTTATTGATTGACTGACCTATATATGGCTTATTGATTGACTGACCTATATATGGCTTATTGATTGACTGACCTATATATGGCTTATTGATTGACTGACCTATATATGGCTTATTGATTGACTGACCTATATATGGCTTATTGATTGACTGACCTATATATGGCTTATTGATTGACTGAGTATATATGGCTTATTGATTGACTGACCTATATATGGCTTATTGATTGACTGAGTATATATGGCTTATTGATTGACTGACCTATATATGGCTTATTGATTGACTGAGTATATATGGCTTATTGATTGACTGACCTATATATGGCTTATTGATTGACTGAGTATATATGGCTTATTGATTGACTGACCTATATATGGCTTATTGATTGACTGAGTATATATGGCTTATTGATTGACTGACCTATATATGGCTTATTGATTGACTGAGTATATATGGCTTATTGATTGACTGACCTATATATGGCTTATTGATTGACTGAGTATATATGGCTTATTGATTGACTGACCTATATATGGCTTATTGATTGACTGAGTATATATGGCTTATTGATTGACTGACCTATATATGGCTTATTGATTGACTGAGTATATATGGCTTATTGATTGACTGACCTATATATGGCTTATTGATTGACTGAGTATATATGGCTTATTGATTGACTGACCTATATATGGCTTATTGATTGACTGAGTATATATGGCTTATTGATTGACTGACCTATATATGGCTTATTGATTGACTGACCTATATGATCTAGAGGACATGTCATGTTAGAGCCTGAGTATATATGGCTTATTGATTGACTGACCTATATGATCTAGAGGACATGTCATGTTAGAGCCTGAGTATATATGGCTTATTGATTGACTGACCTATATGATCTAGAGGACATGTCATGTTAGAGCCTGAGTATATATGGCTTATTGATTGACTGACCTATATGATCTAGAGGACATGTCATGTTAGAGCCTGAGTATATATGGCTTATTGATTGATTGACCTATATGATCTAGAGGACATGTCATGTTAGAGCCTGAGTATATATGGCTTATTGATTGACTGACCTATATGATCTAGAGGACATGTCATGTTAGAGCCTGAGTATATATGGCTTATTGATTGACTGACCTATATGATCTAGAGGACATGTCATGTTAGAGCCTGAGTATATATGGCTTATTGATTGACTGACCTATATGATCTAGAGGACATGTCATGTTAGAGCCTGAGTATATATGGCTTATTGATTGACTGACCTATATGATCTAGAGGACATGTCATGTTAGAGCCTGAGTATATATGGCTTATTGATTGACTGACCTATATGATCTAGAGGACATGTCATGTTAGAGCCTGAGTATATATGGCTTATTGATTGACTGACCTATATGATCTAGAGGACATGTCATGTTAGAGCCTGAGTATATATGGCTTATTGATTGACTGACCTATATGATCTAGAGGACATGTCATGTTAGAGCCTGAGTATATATGGCTTATTGATTGACTGACCTATATGATCTAGAGGACATGTCATGTTAGAGCCTGAGTATATATGGCTTATTGATTGACTGACCTATATGATCTAGAGGACATGTCATGTTAGAGTCTGAGTATATATGGCTTATTGATTGATTGACCTATATGATCTAGAGGACATGTCATGTTAGAGTATATATGGCTTATTGATTGACTGACCTATATGATCTAGAGGACATGTCATGTTAGAGTCTGAGTATATATGGCTTATTGATTGATTGACCTATATGATCTAGAGGACATGTCATGTTAGAGTATATATGGCTTATTGATTGATTGACCTATATGATCTAGAGGACATGTCATGTTAGAGTATATATGGCTTATTGATTGATTGACCTATATGATCTAGAGGACATGTCATGTTAGAGTATATATGGCTTATTGATTGACTGACCTATATGATCTAGAGGACATGTCATGTTAGAGCCTATGCAAATATTGTAAGTAAAAACTTATCACTACCCAACCAAATGTGATTGTTTCATTTATACTGCCCTACTTCTGTTCGTGATTGTGTTAAAAGTGGTGTTAGTGAAGGTGTAAGGGTCTTTTCCTCAATTTTGACACACATGGACGACTGCACACTAAAATCTATGATAAACGGGACGATTTCAACTTCCAATTATCAATTTCCCATTTCTCAGCAGTAATATACCATACCCTCTGCCCCTTCGTATGGTGTTTACATATCTCTGTTTATACGTTATGCTCGTGTATGTTAACACTATACAGACTTTATATAGAGGAGTGTGATCCTAACGCAGAAACTGCTCCAACAAAGTTATGAGGACAGATTAAGAATTACACTCCGTAAATTTTACGGACACCATCACGAATTGGTTGATCCATACGATGTGTCTTTGTCCAAACAATTTAAGGACATTTTTACCACGTGTTAAATTGTGGTTTGTCATTACGTCTTTTGATCTTATAATTACCGAACGCGACTTAATCCCGATTGTAATTGTTTGCTGAGTGTGAATTTGCATTACTATTAGACGTGTCCCGGTACTTAAATTCATGTATTTAGTTTTGATGTTGTTTTTGTTTTTCTCATCGAATTTTGTATAATGTCTTTAACGTTTGTAGTTGTAAATATTTTTTTTTCCTGTTGTATTTGTGTTTTATGGTTAAGATAATTACTATATATAGTAATCATCCAGTTCAATTATTATATTTTAGTATGGGTCAACTAAATTTATACGATGTATATGGTTTACAGTTTGATTTAAAAGAAAAACCGACACAGCTAGATAATACACAATCAATTATATAATTACAACCACAATTTTATATTAATAAGTATTGCAAACTTAACTTAAGGATTTTCTTATCCAAGGCATATATTACCTTAGCCGATTTTGGCTCAACTTTTTGGAATTTTGAATCCTCAATCCTCTTCAACTATGTATTTGTTTGGCTTTTTAACTTTTTTGATATGCGCGTCACTGATGAGTTTTGTGTAGACGAAACGAGCGTCTGGCGTACTTATTTATAATCTTGGTAACTTTGATAACTATTTACACCACTGGGTCGATGCAACTGCGGGTGGACGTTTCGTCCCCGAGGGTATCACCAGCCCAGTAGTCAGCACTTCGGTGTTAACATGAATAGCAATTATGTGTTTATCTTTAGCTCACCTGGCCCAAAGGGTCAAGTGAGCTTTTCTCATCACTTGTCGTCCGTCGTCTGTCGTTAACTTTTACAAAAAATCTGCTCCTCTGAAACTACTGGGCCAATTTTGACCAAACTTGACCACAATCATCATCGGGGTTTCTAGTTTAAAACTGATTGTGTCCGGTGACCCACCAAACCAACCAAGATGGCCGTCATGGCTAAAAATAGAACATAGGGGTAAAAAACTCATAACTCTGAAACCAACGCATTTAGAGCAATTCTGATATGGGTTAAAATTGTTTATTAAGTCAAGATCTATCTGCCCTGAAATTTTCAGATGAATTGGACAATGGGTTGTTGGGTTGCTGCCCCTGAATTGGTAATTTTAGGGAAATTGTGTCCGTTTTCGGTTATTATCTTGAAAATATTATAGATAGAGATAAACTGTACACAGCAATAATGTTCAGCAAAGTAAGATCTACGAATAAGTCCCTTAAGGAGTTATTGCCCTTATAGTCATTTTTACCAATTTTTCGTAATTTTTTGTAATCTTTTATAAAAATCTTCTCCTCTGAAAGAACAGGACCAAATTTAACCAAACTTAGCCACAATCATTATCAGGGTATATTCAAAAAAAAAATATGTGCGGAGACGCGGTCAACCAACCAAGATGACCACCATTGTTAAAATAGAACATAGGGGTAAAATGTAGATTTTGACTTATAACTCTGAAACCAAAGCATTTAAAGCAAATCTGACATCTTAACTTATTTATCTAGTAAATATCTATCTGCCATGACATTTTCAAATGAATTGGATAACTGGTTTTGGGGTTGCTGCCCCCCCAATTGGTAATTTTTAAAGAAATTTAGCCGTTCATTGTTATTATCTTGAATACTATTATAGATAGAGATAAACTGTAAACAGCAATGAATAAAATCGTCAGTTGACCCCTTAAGGAGTTACTGCCCTTTATTGTCAAATTTTAGCAATTTCATTAATTTGGTAAATTTTGTTAAGTCTTTACAAAATAGTTTCCTCTGTAACTAAAGGGCCAAGTTCATTACAGATAGAGAAAACTGTAAGTAGCAAGAATGATCAGTAAAGTATGATCTACAAACACATCACCATCACCAAAACACAATTTTGTCATGAATCCATCTGTTTCCGTTGCTTAATATGCACATAGACCAAGGTGAGCGCCACAGGCTCTTAAGAGCCCCTACTTGTAAATTTCCTGTTTCCAAAAAAAAATAAAAAATCGAAAAACTTAGGATTTTCTCATCTTAGACATAGAGTACCTTAGCCGATTTTGGCACAACTTTTTCGAATTTTGGATCCTCAATGCTCTTCAACTTTGTTTTTGTTTGGCTTTATAATGTTTTTATATGATCGTCACTGGTGAGTCTTATGTAGACGAAACGCTCGTCTCGCGTTCTTAATTATAATCCTGGTATCTTTGATAACCAATTTTTCTTGAATTCTATCCTATTTTTTTGAAATTTTTAGAAATTCAAACTTGTGCGTCGATCTCTTCGGCCAACTCGGCTGTGATTTTTTGTGTGTGCTGGTTTAGATTGATTTATGTATACGTTTATATTCTGTAGTTAGTCATCACTTCGGTGTTATTATTTATATCTATTATATAGTCATTTTATTAATTTACTATTTGGAAAAGTGTGAATTATTCTAAATACTATGGATGTTCTTATCCAATGCAGATCACCTTTCCCGTATTAGGCACAACTTTTGGGAACGTTTGGCCTCAATGCTCTTCAACTTACTTGTTTTGGCTTTCAAACTATTTTTTATCGAGTGGCGCGTCTGGCGTATCAAATTATAAACCTGGTATCTCTTGATAGTTATTATTTGTGTGCGTCTCTGTCCTATATGCTCTCCTATTCATTTGTAATGTAGTCCTGTCATGTAATGTTGTCATTTTATTTATATTTAACATTACCATAAAAACGGGAGGTTTGGCTAGCCACTAAATCAGGTTCAACCCACTATTTGTTTCTTAAAATGTCCTGTACCAAGTCAGAAAAATGACCATTGTTATATTATAGTTCGTTTCTGTGTGTGTTACTTGATAGTGTTGTGTTTCTGTTGTGTCGTAGTTCTCCTCTTATATTTGATGTGTTTCCCTCAATTTTAATTTGTGGCCCGGATTTGTTTTTTCTCAATTGATTTATGAATTTCGAACTGTGATGTACTACTGTTGCCTTTATTTAGTAGTGAAGTTGGTGGGGTGTTAGTGGTGGTGTTTATCCTATGATTATTTGTTTATGCGTCTCTGTAGCTGTAACCCGACAATTGTTGGTTGTATTCAGGGTAGGTATGTCATAGACAATGAATATTTTGTTTTAAATATCTATGTAGCTGTGATCATACAAATGATGTTTTAAGGTATATGTAACAGCAACCCGATAAATGGTGCTATTTTTAGGTCTATGTAAATGTGACAAATGTTGGTTGTATTCAGGGTTGATATGACATAGACAATAAATGTATTTGGTTTTTTTATATACATATATGTAGGTGTGACCAAAGAAATTGTGAGTTTTAGGTCATTATAACTATGGTAAGACAAATGGTGGTTGTATTCTGGGTTGGTATGCCATAGACAATGAATGTATTTTTGTTGGGTTTTATTGTAGGTCTATGTAGCTGCGATCAGACAAATGTTGGATGTGATCCGGGTTGGTATGCCACAGACACACAATGCTATTTTGTTGAACAAACGAAATCAGTTACAAGATCCCAGGCTGCTGTAGATTGCGGGAACAAACAGGCAGACTTATTTAAATTTCAGGATCCTGGTGAACTGGTATGTACATAGTTTGGTAAAGTTATTACTTTTCCCTAAAAAGTACTTCCCATTGACGAAGATTATGAAGAAATATGCCAATATAAATAAATTCATTCAATTTTATTTCTGTCTTTAATAAACGACGTCCTAATATTTAGATAATTTATGAATATTTTTTTTGTTTTGAAACATTTTCTCTTATCTGATAACTCTTAACAAACATTATCAATTGCATTCCTCAGAACGTCTTTGAGACTTTATCAATTTGAAAAAGGGCCGTCTGCCAAATTTGAGCGAGCCTGGTTCTATATTGTCACCAGTACGTTAATTATTCCTCATCTTGTTACTAACAACATACTTAACATTATGATCGACTCTGCTTGTATTATTGGAGTTGAAATTACACAGTTCGATTCTTTTTCTTAATTAATATTGCATGAAAAGCACACTGATACCCTTTTTAGCTCACCTGGCCCGAAGGGCCAAGTGAGCTTATCCCATCACTTTGTGTCCGTCGTCTTTAACTTTTACAAAAATGTTCTCCTCTGAAACTACGGGGCCAAATTTAACCAAACTTGGCCACAATCATCATTGGGGAATCTTGTTTAAAAAATGTGTCCGGTGACCCGGCCAAACAACCAAGATGGCCGCCATGGCTAAAAAAAGAACATAGGGGTTAAATGCAGATTTTGGCTTATAACTCAAAAACCAAAGCATTTAGAACAAATCTGAATAGGTAAAATTGTTTATTAGGTCAAGATCTATCTGCCCTGAAATTTCAGATGAATCAAACAACCCGTTGTTGAGTGCTGCTCTTGAAATGGTAATTTTAAGGAAATTTTACTGTTTTTGGTTATTATCTTGAATATTATTATAAATAGAGATAAACTGTAAACAGCAATGATGTTCAGCAAAGTAAGATTTACAAATAAGTCAACGTGACCGAAATGATCAGTTGACCCCTTTAGGAGTTATTGCCCTTTATAGTGAATTTTTAATCATTTTTCGTAAATTTGAGTAATCTTTTACAAAAATCTGCTCCTCTGAAACTACTGGGCCAAATTAATCCAAACTTGGCCACAATCATTTTTGGGGAATCTAGTTTGAAAAAATGTGTCCGGTGATCCGGCCAATCAACCAAGGTCGGCCGCATAACTCATTATCAGGTCAAGATCTATCTGCCCTGAAATTTTCAGATGAATCGGACATCCCGTTGTTGAGTTGCTGCTCCTGAATTGGTACCCTAAAGGAAATTTTGCTGTTTTTTTGTTATTATCTTGAATATTATTATAGATGGAGGTAAACTGTAAACACCAATGATGTTCAGCAAAGTAAGATTTGCAAAAAAGTCAACATGACCGAAATGGTCAGTTGACCTCTTTAGGAGTTATTGAATTTTATGGTCATTTTTTAACAATTTTCATAAAATTTGTAAATTTACACTAATATTTTCCACTGAAACTGCTGGGCCAAGTCCATTTTAGATAGGTATAATTGTAAGCAGGAAGAATTTTCAGTAAAATAAGATGTACAAACACATCACCATCACCGAACACAATTTTGTCATGAATCTATCTTCTTCCTTTGTTTAATATGCACATAGACCAAGGTGAGCGACACAGGCTCTTTAGAGCCTCTAGTTTTTGAATTTCTATGGAAGACTCAACTATTAGATAAACCCTTCTAATTTTAACACAATCTCCACAAGGGATCTTGAGAAATAATATTGTTTTTACATTTCAGACTTTTATGCAAAATACAATTAAAGGATTTAGTGGTGACGGTTTTTGGACGGATTTATCCGATCTTAGATTTGATGGGTCATTAACTGGCACTGGCATATGGCAATGGGGGCAGTATTTTCAGGTTGATAACTCTACAATGTACGTATTATATCTGACATATTACACTTGTTTTTTTAGAAACTTAACTTTTACGAAAACCAACAATATGTTTGTATATTTCAAAGCCTGACGGTCCTTGGATTTCACAAAGAACACTCTCTTTTAAAATTCGTATACCTTCATTAAAATTCATGTGTACAAGTTATTGTTCTTCAACATGTAAAATTGCAAATTTCATCTGTTTAAGTTTCATCCAGCAGTTTTACTTGTGTCCATAATTTTAAAAAGTTTTGACAGATGTTAATCAAATAATTTCCCATAGACAATGATATAATCTCTAACACTGCTTTATGCCAATGTAAACCGCCGAATGCGGCTTCGACTATTCTCTGGAAAGATAATTTCGCGTTACATAGTACGAATAGCATTGCTATCTACTGGTAACTATTTCGATTCCGATCGGACAAATACGGTAAATTTTTCAACAGCGAAAGCCTTACTGTTTTGGCGTAAAATGTTGTTTTTTTATTTTATTTTATCACACTCTGGGGCATCCAAGAAGCATGTTAACCTTTGACGACATAATCATACATATGACGTCATATTGTTGAGTTGCAAACGGCGATAACATTGTTTACGTTTTTTCAATTTTACACCGAAATACTAACCGAAATGGACTGATTTGTTTGGTTTGCTTTAGTTCAAGTTAGAAATATTCGTACTCTATTGAAGCTTGGCCTACCTTTAATTTGGGTTTTGCTATCGCAAATTGAGTTTATTTGATCGTATAAATAAGGTAAGCGTAACACCCAATCTTGTGTGAATGCGTTTTCGGTAAAAGTAGATATACTGTGAGTTAAATAGTTAACGATATATAGGTCGTCATTTTAAGTTTGTAGATAAGCCATATCCAAATCCAGTGATGAGAACCTCTATAATCCACCGAAGAATCCATGTTGTTTTCAATCCTCTGAATCGGATACACATCTATTTTCTTTCAACTGATTTCCAATAATCCACACATAGCCACCATGATAAGTCTTTGTTGTGTCCACTAAGACAATGATAGCGGACAATGGACCTCATGATTTTTCTATTAACTTTTCTTCTTTATCAGTTATACTTTCAAATAACATCCCGAACAATTTTACTCTTCTCGAGGTTCTTTGATTGGTGTTTTGTCTTGTTATATTATAACAAAAATAACAAAATGTATCCGGATTTTTCGTTTAGATTTGTAAATGCTCCATGGTAAATGTATTGACCACCTCCAAACTTGATCGGTTTCTTTTTTGTTAAATAATTACTTACGATCAAGAAGTTTCGAATTTATTAGTTGGGCGGAGCTGATTTGAATGTTTCAGGATTTTTCTTTACTTATAACGGTTAACTGTCAACGACCGTACCAGCTTTTCCGTTAGTCCTTGTTCATCATCTCAACCTATTTATCATTTTCCCAGCATCTATCGAATGTATGTATGTTTAATGACTTCCACAGTTACTTCAATGTGAAACACGTACACGTACGACGCTGCAGTCCATGATAATTTGTGTTCTGTCTTTTTTCTCTTTTCTTGTCATCAACTTAGTAAGCATTTCTACAAACATGTTTAACCGGTTCATCCATTAGTACAGCATATCACTTGTCACTGCATACTGGAGTCCTCATCTTATGGCCCTCATTCAGATTCTCCACAATCACAAAGAAATGTTTGAGTGCTGTTCTCCTGCACACCTTCTGTGTTAGAAATATATGCACGTCTGTAAAAAACTTCTATTTCTTGTTTCAAATCTCTGAACGATTCTGCTATGTTCTTCCTCGCAATCACGTTCTGTTGTAAGCATTCAGCAAAATATTGATGTGGGCATGTGAAGGCAAAAATATAATGCGGAACTCCGAGTAAAATTCAAAACGGAAAGACCTTGATCAAATAGTAAAATCTCAAACACATCAAACGAAGTTATATCTTGACATCCACGGCCTATTTGAATCAAACTAAGTCTAAATCGAGTGTTCCGCTGTCCTTAAGAATCATAGTAGCTCAATAATATCTTGTAAGTTACTGTCAATTGGAATCATAGTTACAATATATCTGGCTATTTACAGTCCATAAAAATTCTAGTATTTTTATATCTTGTTATTACAGTCCATGAAAATCCTAGTAAAGTATTTCTATATCAAGTTATTTAGTCCATAAAAATTCTAGTATTTCTATATCTTGTTATTTCAGTCAAGGGGATTTCTTGTTATGCTATGTCTTGTTATTTACTGTCCATGAGAATCCTTGTATTTCTCTCTGGTTATTTACAGTCTATAAGAATCCTAGTAATTCTATATTTACAGTCCATGGGAAGGTTATCCAACAGCTGAGCCATCTGAATCATGTGGAGCTATGAATGTTCAGGGAAAGTTTGTTAATCTGGGATGCAGCAGACGACTGGGTTACATCTGTGAAATAGACAACACTGCAGGCAAGTATACAATAGTATATAATGGCACTACAAATCTAAAGATAAACTTGAGAAAGGAAATTGGGAGTGTCAAGGCGACAACAACCTGACCATAAAGCAAACAACAGCCGAATGCCACCAATGGGTCTTCAATGTAGCGAGAAACTTATGCACCCGTACGCGTACTTCAACTGGTCCCTTAAAAACATGTATACTACTACAGTGATAATGGACGTCATACTAAACTCCAAATTATACACAAGAAACTAAAATTAAAAATCATACAATACTAACAAATGCCAGAGGCTCCTGACTTGGGACAGGTGCAAAATTGCGGCAGGGTTAAACATTTTTATGAGATTACAACCACCCCCCCCCCTTTACCTCTAGCCAATGTAAAAAAGTAAACGCATAAAAAAAAACGCACATTAAAATTCAATATTTACTCTATGATGTTTCACAAATGTGAAATCGGATTCTTAATTTTAGGGGATATGGTAGATGTGTATACTTTTGTCGGACAAGTATAAAATGTAACGCATATATATGCAGAGAGGACAAGGGTGATTTCTAAATTTATCTGGCAGGTTCCGCATACTAACTAACGTGCTTTTATTATGACAAATTGAGAATGAAAATGGGGAATGTATCAAAGAGATGACTTCACAACCAAAGAGACCCATAATGTGCTTAATGTTTATTTGATAATAATGTTTTGGGGGCTAAAACTCATTTGTAATAAAAAAAAAATAAAAAAACAAAACAACAACGACAACAAAAACAACAACACTAAGTTGATTTGAAAATATGAACTAATCGAGGTGCACATAACAAGATGCTTGATTTCTTGATTGACAACATATTTGTTACGTTCGGCAGACTGTTTTTTTTATTGATAAAAGGCTTTATGAGAAATATAATTGACAATGTTTGTTAAGAGTTAATGGGAACCAATTGTGCCCCTCTATTTGTCGACTTGTTTCTTTATTATTATGAGGCTGACTTCATAGGAAGAAAGATAAGAAGTTAGCAATATCGACTATGTTAAACGCATCTATCCCATCGAACTAGAGATAAAGGATACAACAGATACAGTAAAGTCAGCCTCGTGTCTTGACTGACATCTAGGAATTGACAATGAGGGACGGCTGAAAACAAAACTTTACGACATTAGAAATGATTTCAGCTTTCCAATTGCTAACTTTCCTTTTCTAAGTAGCAACATTCCAGCATCACATGCATACGGAGTATATATCTCCCAGTTGATACGATATTCGCGTGGTTATATTTTCTATCACGATTTTCTTGATATATTGTTGCTGCTTTTATGGAAGGTATTAAACCAAGAGTTTCAAAAGGTGAAGTTGAAATAATCCCTTCGTCAAGTTTACGGACGCCATCACGATTTGGTTGACCGTTATCGAATAACCGTTTTACAGATGATATTGGATATGTTCCTTACGTCATAACTACAATCCCCTTCATTTTCATGAATGTGACCTATTGAATTAGACTATTTACCGGATTTGTTATATCATGAACAACACGACAGGTGCCACATGTGGAGCAGGATCTGCTTACCCTTCCGGAGAACCTGAGATCACCCCTAGTTTTTGGTGGGGTTCATGTTGCTTATTCTTTAGTTTTCTATTGTTTGTCTGTTTGTCTTTTTTCATTTTAAGCCATGGCGTTGTCAGTTTATTTTCGATTTATAAGTTTGACTGTCCCTCTGGTATCTTTCGTCCCTCTTTTACATGATACATCAATTTAGGGTGAGCATTCACAGTATCAGTCTTGGAAGACACACACGAAAACAGAATGACATGAATCAAGGTCAAATAAATATCAATCAATATTTTAGATACTGGGTGTCCAGAAAATTGGATGCTTACCGACGACAACGGTTGCTTCTTCTTCAGTGACACAACAAATGGAACTCAACTTTTGTCTTTTGTGGATGCTCAGCGGGCATGCGCAGCTATGCCTGTTCCAGTCGGAATTACAACAGCTGCTCATTTGATGACAGTAGATTCACCTGATGACGTAGTAAGTTATTATTTTTTTTATACAATCGAAGCTCTTATGACTTTCATTTTCGTTTTGTTACTGTATGTCTTTCGATAACTGGACAATGAGGTATTGTCATACGTGAGGTATATGATCACACGTATCTGTTTGTGGTATCTGTTGTAATATTGGAAGATAACGTAATTGTAATACAATAGTTCAATTATGAAATTAGTTTTAAGTTTAAAGTAACCTGTCCTTAATATAGTTTGTTTAATATGAGAACTTAAGGTAAAAACAATCAGTGCAGACTTTTAAGAATATAGAATCATATTCAAAACTGTGTGGTCCTGGCCATTGATTGACGATCTTAGTTATCCTATTGACTGGAACAGATTAGGTGAACGTTTGTCTGTAACGAATTTAAACTGTTGGGTCACCAAAGGTTCTTAACGCCTCTAATAATAAAAGAACTCGAAAAATTATTCAGGAATAACCTTTGTTTTGATTTATATTATTGATATAAATCAACACATTGTACTATTCTGGATTCGTTTTTCGAATTGCTTTAGGTGTTGAGAACCTTTGGGGACCGACAAACGTTCACATAATCTGTCCCAGTCCATGGGATAATTTAAGTCGTCAATCAATGGCCAGGACCACACAGTTTTCAATATGATTCTAAACGCATAATGATACTTTCTGTTTGTAGAACTATTTACAAAATCAGATTCCTTACCTGACTCAAACAACAGTGATGTACTGGACAGGATTACAACGCAAAGGGTCGTCATGGCAATGGGCTAACAATGATCAATTTATTTCGAAAAATGTGTAAGTAGTAACATGTTGATACAATACTTTTCAATGACTCCATTCAATCACATGACTTTTGAATGAGTCCATCCCTTCACAGGACTTATTAACGAGTCCATTCAATCACATGACTTTTGAATGAGTCCATCCCTTCACATGACTTGTTAACGAGTCCATTCAATCACATGACTTTTGAATGAGTCCATCCCTTCACATGACTTGTTAACGAGTCCATTCCTTCACATGAGTTTCAAAGAGTCCACCCCTTCAAATGACTTTAAATGAGTCCATTCCTCACATGACTTTTTAATGAAACCATCCCTCACATGATTTTTTAATGAATCAATCCCTTCACATGACTTTTATGAGCTCATATTTTCAAAGCGTTTATTTATTAATTTATTAATTACTAAAAATCAAGAAATGTAAAAATCGTTCAATCAAACAAAAAATGACCATACTGACAGAATACAAAAACAAATAAAACGAGGAAACTAACGATATAACTTGTTTGGAAGACACCAATCAAAAACAAATATGGTATTCAACAACAATTAACGACAACTGAATTACAGGCTGCTGAGTTGGTACAGGCTAATACATAATGTGGCGGGGTTAAACATGTTTACAACTTCACCTTAAACTCGAACAGTGGTTTAACAGCAAAACATAAGAAACACATATCAAATCAGTTAAAACGAGCCTGACTCTTCAGATCGATACAAGACACGACAACTACTAATGAAATCACTAAAAACACAAAGTACCTATATGAGAGAATTCGCAGTTAATGGAAGCTGCATGCCCCCCAAAAAAACACAAATGAAAAACATGTTTCAGACACAAAATATTAATCAGTACACATCCTGTTTTAATCTACATTTAATCTCTCATCATAGAATACGCAAACCATACTTATAATATTTTTAGAGTGTGGGCAGTGGAGCCAGATCATTTAGCAGGCAATGAACATTGTGGTATAATTAGAACTGATGGAAAGTTTGCAGACACAGATTGTACGAAGAATTATAACTATATTTGTGTAAAAGGAACAACAATGGGTAAAGTATTTTTTATAATTTTATTTTACTTTATCCATGTAATACAACTATATACTCCCACCAATAATATAAATTATATATCTGCATGTATGCAGTTGGAACTGTGTGTCTCATATACTTTCTTTTATTTAATTATTTACATTAAGGTAAATCAAGTGAATCAAGTAGTATGAATACTAAATGTAATTGGTTTAGTTCAGAAATCTATTTTTCATAAAAAGAATTTATAAAACTTGCTTTATTTTTTTCTCCTTTTTTCTGGTAACTTAAGTCTGACATAAAATTAATTAACTTAACAATTATACTTTATATGGTTGAGATCTCATAAACATGTTTAACCCCACCGCATTTTTGCGCCTGTCCCAAGTCAGGAGCCTCTGGTCTTTGTTAGTCTTGTATTATTTTAATTTTAGTTTCTTGTGTACAATTTGGAAATTAGTATGGCGTTCATTATCACTGAACTAGTATATATTTGTTTAGGGGCCAGCTGAAGGACGCCTCCGGGTGCGGGAATTTCTCGTTACATTGAAGACCTGTTGGTGACCTTCTGCTGTTGTTTTTTCTATGGTCGGATTGCTGTCTCTTTGATACATTCCCCATTTTCATTCTCAATTTTATTTTATGTGAACTGTAATTTACTTAAAAGTTTTTAAACTCTTACAAAATGTTGATACAAAATATAAATATTCTGAACTTATAATGAATCTATTTTAATGAATGAATAGGCTAATTCAGGTTGGTTAAAATGTTCAACTGTATGAGGTGATATATATACTGCAAAATTTCAAAAAAACTGTTGCCAATATCGACCGTCACTTTCCTAGTTGGGTATCATCCACTTATATATATTAAACTTCGACTTTGCCTCAATTAACTAATACATGTTCACATCACATAAATACTTAACTCCGAGGAAAATTCAAATCGGAAAGTCCAAAATCAAATGCCAAAATCAAACGAATGGATAACAACTGTCATATTCCTGACTTGGTACAAGTATTTTCTTATGTAAAAACTATGGTAATTAAAGTAACTTATATTTTCTTCTTTTATAGTTGATCCAACCTATTATTTTGGTTGTGGTGGATGGAACCGAGCTGGTCATAAATGTTATATATTTTACGACTCTCCAAAAACTACTTGGTCTGATGCTAGAACAAGATGCCAAAGTATTGGTTCAGACCTTTTAAAAGTAGAAAGTATGGATGAAAAGGTAAAAAATATACACATTCATCGAAATGATACCTATTTAAGAATACTGCCAACTGTTATCAAAAGCAAGAGCAAAGAAATCTTCGTGACGGGGAAAAAGAGGGGGAATAGATAAATACTCAAAACAAATATCTATACCGACCACATGTTTAGATAAGACGCGTATTTATAGTTAGGACAGTGTCGATTTGTGAAGTAAAAACAAAGTCAAACAGCTCCAAACTACATATTAGGGTGATTCATCTGTTCTGTGATTGAATGCAGTTTCTCTTCCTCTGATAACACAAGTCGTGGCTCCCAACTACATATTAGGGTGATTCATCTGTTCTGTGATTGAATGCAGTTTCTCCTCCTCTGATAACACAAGTCGTGGCTCCCAACTACATATTAGGGTGATTCATCTGTTCTGTGATTGAATGCAGTTTCTCTTCCTCTGATAACACAAGTCGTGGCTCCCAACTACATATTAGGGTGATTCATCTGTTCTGTGATTGAATGCAGTTTCTCTTCCTCTGATAACACAAGTCGTGGCTCCCAACTACATATTAGGGTGATTCATCTGTTCTGTGATTGAATGCAGTTTCTCTTCCTCTGATAACACAAGTCGTGGCTCCCAACTACATATTAGGGTGATTCATCTGTTCTGTGATTGAATGCAGTTTCTCTTCCTCTGATAACACAAGTCGTGGCTCCCAACTACATATTAGGGTGATTCATCTGTTCTGTGATTGAATGCAGTTTCTCTTCCTCTGATAACACAAGTCGTGGCTCCCAACTACATATTAGGGTGATTCATCTGTTCTGTGATTGAATGCAGTTTCTCTTCCTCTGATAACACAAGTCGTGGCTCCCAACTACATATTAGGGTGATTCATCTGTTCTGTGATTGAATGCAGTTTCTCCTCCTCTGATGACACAAGTCGTGCTTTTCATGACAGGTAAAACCCCAGTGATAAGTCTCATTGGTGATATTTAATTAAAAAAAGAAGAAAAATGAGACAGTGACAAAGAAAAGAGAGGCGAAAGATACCACAAGGATATTCTTACTCATAAGTCAATAACAAATTGACAGTGTCATGACAACAAAAAATCGTAAAACGACGAAAAAACAAATACTACACAAAACATACAGCCCGTAACAGAGTAGTGATCGAATTCGCGTTTCTTTACCGTCAGAATAAGTTACGTTATCGACAAACTTATTTCAGAAGTTACATAATTTAATTTTCTTCATCGACACAATATTTCATGTCCAATGTGTAAGTTTTCATTTTTTTAGTCGAAGTTTTTTTCTTTATATCGTCTATAATCTCGATACTTTCGTTTCCATGAAAAGGCAAATATAGCTTACGTTTTCATACAACAAGAATGAATTGCACTGTACGTGCTGTAGTTTCTTTGAAAGTTGTTATAAAGAATCATATGCATCACTGTATCCAGGTTCATTTAATTTTAGAAATCACCGATTATTTATTATACACTGCTTGCACTGTGAATATTTATTGGTTTCAACACTGTAATAGTTTTTCTTTCGTCTGATACAGAATACCCCATATCTTTTCTTTTCATACCTATCTGTTTATTATGTCCCCGGAATTATGTCAATCATACATTGTTGCAATACCGACATATAAAAAAGAAGATGTGGTATTATTGCCAATGAGACAACTATCCACAAAAAGACATAAATGACACAAACATTAACAACTATAGGTAACCGCACGGTTATGATTGTACTTTGTTACAGAAAAAACTGAAATAAATTTCTTACAAATTGAAGCAAAAAATACAAATGTACCCTTTAACATTTCAAATGTTAAAGACAAAATTGCTCTTTATCTTAAGTTATTGACGAATATTTGAAATTTAAACCTCTATAAGATGTGATGTACGGCATTTCATTTTATCATTGGTAATGATCCATATCTGACAGAGAAGAAATATTCATAATTCTCAGAAAGTTTTCGTAAATATTGTTAGAGACCAATTATTGTTCCAACAATCAAGACAACAGAGACAAACAGGGAAGAAAATAAGAAAATGAAAAGATATGACTTAAGTGTTAGCATGTTCAGGGAGACGGCACCCAATTTACAAAAAAAATAATTGATGTTTTAAGGAACTGTAGAGAACTCCGCAGGTTTTCAACAAATGGTAGAATTCAAAACCTTGAATATGAAAGCCTCGAAATCCATGATACTTTTTCTGTGCGGTAGTTATATCTACAAAATCCAATCATGTACACGACGTATGATACATGTATATCCAAACATGTATATTTATATATTTGGAATTTATTTTTGTTTCCAAACAGAATTATAAGGTTATGTATAAGTGCCTCCGTTCACTGCACAATTGTAAATTGTCTTCCTAAAGACCAGCAAAAATAAATGGCACAAGTTCACGTAGTCATAAAAAAAAGTCGTATAATTTACTTTATCGAACAAAAAATAAGAAATACGGAATATTACAAGTGAATGGTTAGGAAATCCGTTTCCCCTACATGTTTTAAAGTCAAAAACAAATGTTTTCCCTGATACAAACGTTTTAAGAACTAGCTTTGTGTAACCTATAAACAAATTCGACTGTATGTAAGGAAGTTAATATGTTTACTCTGATTTGAAACTATCTTATAGAACTTTTTTTAGTAATTGAGAACCTATGTTGTTTATGGGTAATAGGTGAAATGTTGCATGATCCATCAAAATGACAGCAAGCGCAGTTTTCCGGACGATTTTTATTTGTACACTGCTAAAAACTGTCAGGTCCTGGCCTTGGTATATTTTGGAGAATTTTTTTTACTGATTTTTATTAAAAAAATATATTCTCTGTGTGTGCCATTGCAAGAAATAGTTTTGCTCGTTATTTTGTCATATTAAAAAAATCTCAACAAAATTTTCCCGTGTAAACTGTACTAGAAAAAAGTTTGGCATGTGAAACTACGGGGCGCCGAATGGGACTCTTGTGGTTTTGTACAAAATTCAATTCTGTCATAACAAAATCATTTTTGTCTTACAAAACTATGTGCTACAGACTTGTTTTGTGAGAACTTCAATTTTGTGATGACAAAATTCATTTGTGTAGACAAAATTCATTTTTGTCATGACAAAATTCATTTTTGTAGACAAAATTCATATTTGTCATGACAAAAGTCAATTTTGTCTAAAAGGTATGCAAATATAAACATATTTGCATACACAATTGACTTTTGTTACCTGATATGGAAATTAAATCACAAAAGTCAATTGTGTGAGGTAAGATTCAATTTTGTGAGACAAAATTGACTTTTGTGAGACAAAATTGATTTTTGTGAGACAAAATTCAATTTTGTCAATTTTGTTGAGACAAAAGTCAATTTTGTTAATTTTGTTGAGACAAAAGTCAATTCTGTCAATTTTGTTGAGACGAAAATCAATTTTGTTGAGACAAAAGTCAATTTTGTTAATTTTGTTGAGACAAAAGTCAATTTTGTTAATTTTGTTGAGACAAAAGTCAATTTTGTTGAGACAAAAGTCAATTTTGTTGAGACAAAAGTCAATTTTGTGACGACAAAATTCATTTTTGTGACGACAAAATTCAATTTTGTAACAACAAAATTGACTTTTATGAGACAAAATTGACTTTCGTGAGACAAAATTGACTTTCGTGAGACAAAATTGACTTTCGTGAGACAAAAATCAATTTTGTTGAGACAAAATTCAATTTTGTTGAGACAAAAGTCAATTTTGTCAATTTTGTTGAGACAAAAGTCAATTTTGTCAATTTTGTTGAGACAAAAGTCAATTTTGTCAATTTTGTTAAGACAAAATTCAATTTTGTCAATTTTGTTGAGACAAAAGTCAATTTTGTCAATTTTGTTGAGACAAAATTCATTTTTGTCAATTTTGTGTAACAAAAGTCGATTTTGTATGCAAATTAGTTCACAGAAACCAAACTAAACTAATTTGAATACAAAATTGACTTTTGTCGCCCAATTTTCAAATTAGGTAACAAAATTCAAGTCTGTGTAACAAAAATGAATTTTGTCATGACAAAAGTGACTTTTGTCCGCTGATAGATAATTTTGTATGACAAAATTTTAAATTTGTAGTATGATACAAATTTTGTTAAACTGAACTTATTTTTGTTGAACAAAAGTCACTTTTGTCCGTACAAAATTGAATTTTGAGTACAAAACCACAAGAGTCCCATTCGGCGCCCCGTAGAAACGGACGAAGACATATTCTAACAGAAGTACAAATACCAAACCCCCCTTTTGTGTATACATATGAGAAAAAAATTCAAAGTTATTTATTGAATTCAAATCCATCAAACATACGGTACACATTGTAGTACGAAAAAATAAAGGACTTCATTCCTATTAAACACTATATGTATATTTCTTTTAGTTTTGTGTAAATTTGTAAAGGAAATGATACTATCAAGACGTCCTTCCATAAACCTTTTTTCTGTTCTGACTTTGAAGAAATGACTACTTTTCGCCCAATCGAAATGGTGCATGGACATATTTTGTTTCATATTATTAGAATTATTTTCAATATTATCGGTATTAAACTTGATTATCGACACATGAAAGTTTGTCAGCATTGTCAATCTTTTTAACGTTAAAGTACCAATAGTTCGTTCACTACTCAATTAAGTTTGTCGATAACGTAGCTAATTTTGACGGTAAAGAAACACCAATTCGATCACTTCTCTGTTACGGCTGTAGTAAAGAAATCTAAGGACTGAGTAAAACTAATTTAGCCAAAAACCAACCAAAGGACATCGGTTGCTCTGGAATGGTAAACAGATCCTGCTCCACATGTGTCACCTGTTGTGTTGCGAGTGGAAGTACAAACCTGGTGTTGTCTAATTCAAAAAGTCACATTCTTGACCAAGAACACGGTATGTTGGCTGCATATTTCATGATGGTCAACCAACTCGTGATGGCGTCCGTAAAATTTGCTAACAGATTATTAACTCTTTAACCCTTCGAAATCCCGTTTTACTATCTGCCATGTAAACAGCAAACCTTTTAAGGAAATTGTGATATGATATATCATGGAAGTATTATTGTCAATATAATACTTCTATGGATATATCATATCAGTTGAGAGATAACAAATGTAACTCACCAATGGACTTCTTTGGCACATTTGTAACGGTCAGTATAAACATCATGTTATGCTAACATTCGTATTTGATTAAAATCTTCAATTGATATATACATGGATGAATAATACTTTCATATTGTTTATTATTGATCATTAATTGTCTGTAATCAATTTTCAGAGATGGTTGGAGTGGGAAATGTCAATGACAGACACCCATCCTAATCTGTACTGGACAGGGCTAAATGACCAATCACAAGAGGGTGTTTATAAATGGGCTGATTCAACCACAGCTGACTCGTCACTCATGTAAGTTTGATAGTTCGCATAAACAAATGATCATTTAATAAATTATTTTGGTTAAAAGTTGAGATGATAGGCTATAACTAATAACCAAAAGTTTATTCTTTATGCCTGTCATGCTTTTAAACTTTGTGTGGTTCTCGTTTCTCCTTTTTATATAGATTAGACCATGGGTTTTCCCGTTTGAATGGTTTTACAACAAAATAGTAAATGTTGGGGTCCTTTAAAGCTTGCTCTTCGTTGTGAGCGAATACTCCGTGTTGAAGGCCGTACCTTGACATATAATGGTTTACTTTTATAAATTGTTACTTGGATGGAGTTGTCTCATTGGCACTCATACTACATTTTTCTATATCTATATCAGTTTTGCATGTTTTTTTCTGACAATGAACTCATTTTTATGGTTCATTTGTCAACGATATGATTTCATGATTTTTCTCTAATCAGTTATATTTTATATTCTCAAATCCTTCAAACGCTATTGATGTATGGAAGAGCTGTAAGATTAAATGTCCATCTTACAGGGTATTCTTACCTTAACTTTTAACTTTTATCTATTGTTTATAAGTTATCTTGATGTTTCGTTGTTAGGTCCGTTTCTCAGATATTTTTAGGTCTAAAAGACTATTTTATGTGTATGGATATAAATAAACGCATCATAGATACTAGGATTGATTTTTTTTTATATCCGCCAGTCGTTAGTCTCGTCTTCAAAAGATTCATCGTGATTCGTCTGCAAAAGACTCATCAGTGACGCTCGAATAAAAATATATCAAACAAAAAATTAGAGTACGAAGTTGAAGAGCATAGAGGACCGAAAATTCCTGAAAGGTTTGCCAAATAAAGCTAAGGTAACCTATACTTGAGGTAGAAAAGCATTAATATTTCATAAGTTCAAAGTTTTGTTAACAGTTAATTCATAATTATGAATTATTGTAAGGTGTTGAATTTAAACATGATTAGTATGAAGCAGGACAAATTTATCAGTGTGTGTAACTCATTTTTATATTCTTTAAAAACAATGTCAAAACATACATTTATAATCTTTATGTATTACCGATATTTGATTTAACAAGCAGATAGATTTAATAAACCATGTCCTATAACCGTGTATTATTTAATGTTTATAGTCGCTGGAATCAAGAACCAAACGACTGGTTGGGAAATGAAGATTGTGCTTCATTGATGTGGTCTGGTAACTATAACGATATGGATTGTTCTTCACAAACAGGATTTATATGTGAATATGTCAACTTGTTTTATAATAGTAAGTCTATAGGTTTATCGTGTAGGTAAGAATGTGTTTAACGTAGTGATTATTACCAAAAAAACTACCGCGATATCAATGCAACTACTAAGGAATTGTCAGTTATTTGTTTCATAAAAAATATATCTTATTTAACATCGGACAACACAAATGCGTTGCCAAATGTCTACTACACAATCGTTGAGAAAAAGATGTGGCTTAGAAACAAATTTTCTTATTAATGTTCGACCAGTTTCTGCTCCACTTGTTGCAAGCATCATGCTGCTCTTGATAAGTAAACATCTGGCGATTAGTTACATTTGGTGAGGAAAAAAGAGATGACATTGTGTGACATGATGTTCTTTGATACAGATGTTTCTTATTGGCAAATCAATGCATAATGGCCTCTGTAAACTTATGTCATTAAATTCCAGAAAGAATCTTCCTTGTAACAAGCAACAAAATTCTGATAGAAAACACATGTTCTGGATAACAATTATCAACTAGGTTTTATATCATCACATTTTGTAAATGTTGCTGCGATGTTGCTTAATAATTTTGGATGCTTACTGACAATGGGGAAAATGACGTCATCACTTTTGTCCCCATCGTTTGGATTAGGTTTAAGACCTCATGACTACCAATGCCTGGGATAATCAAAGTTCTTTAGAAACGTGAATATGAAAATGCTTTATTTCCATAAAATGGGCTCACAAGGAGCATAATATGTGAAATAAAAGACCCAGTAAAGCAAAGGTTAACACAACTATTATTGAAAAGGAATGTATGTAAAGGGTTTGTTTTGAGGTAGTTTTCCACATCAGCTTTAATCTTCGTTTACTTTTAAAGTCAGTGGCAATCGAAGATGAAGTTAAAAGCATTTAAGCATTTGGTTCATGTATTCAAATGTTGCGATTTTTTTTTATTGAGAACCCTTTCATAGTTTCCCACAGATTCACCTGCAAGTTACCTGTCCATTTAAAATTTTTTAAGTTTTATTGTCCCATCTAACAAATCAATAGCTATTGTTCTCTGTTTAGTTTATTCAATGGGACCTTTAAATTTCTTGCAAGTGACATCTATCACTCACTGATTAATTTAGCTTAACAAAAAATTGAACTGTCAATGATGGAAATACATGTGCAAATAAGTAATTATCAAATTGCAAGTGATGTTGTATTTATTTAATCAATAACACATTTTGAATTGGTTTGATATAAACACTGATTGAAAAATTAAAAGTTGATTTCTGATCAAATTTCAACATTTACCTATTCAAATTTGCTTTTTTTAGTCGGTTCACAAATAAAAATATGAAATGATAATGTTTAAATAAAGGTCTTCATAACTGTATTCTTTATAAATTGAACAACCACAAAAAAACATGCAAATTCTTCGAAGCACAAAAGCATGCCGTAGTGAAAAAAAACCTCAGAAATAAACTTTTTATAATTCAAACAGTGTTTATATTGAACAGATTGAAAATATATTATTGATATTGAATAAATACTGTATCTCATGCAGTTTATATGTGAGTTTATACATGTATTTCAATCAACAAAGAAGATTTTATTTTGGTCAGGCAAATTAATCAATGAGTGATATATTTCTCCTAGAAGAAATTTAAATGTCAATGTGAATAAACTACACAGAGAACAATAGCTATTGTATTGATTCAATTGGACAGGTAAACTTGCAAAAGTTTAAATACCTTGGTCAAGAGCAGACGACTGTGTGGTAAACTTTCATTTGGTTCGCAATAACACACATGTTACATTAAGGTATTCTAAACCAGATTCCGCTGTTCCCTGAACATATAAATGTGAGCGTGAACAGGACATAGAATCTAACTGACACATATCCTTGATTTTTATCAATAATGGAATGATTAATCTTTTTCAGCTGCCACTGCAGGTCCCATCTGTCCAACAGGTAAAGGTTGGATAAATATGCCAAATACTAAAGAGTGTTATTACTTCAGTCCACTCAACCAAACTCTCTCTTGGTCAGAAGCCAACGACTATTGTCACAAGCAGAAGATAGTTTCTACGACTATACCTACCACACTTCTGGCTGTAAACAGTGCCCCAGAAAGGGTAAAGTAAAAAAATCCTTACTATCTACATGTTTCAAAATTAGTGTTATTTGAATTGTTTGCTCCTTACTTGATACTTGTATACATTATTGTATCTGTTGTACTGGCAGATCATTTCATAGGTCTATGGTTAGACTGAAGCGTGCACAAATAATGTCTGCCAAATAACTGCTAAATTAACATTTAGATGCAGTAGATGATGAAATACATAAGATATCTTATTAATTTATCAATAGAATGAACGAACACGACTTTTCGGGAACCGGATAACGACGTGTTCTATAATGTATCCAGTAGGATTTCTTATTTATCATTGTACAACCATGATGTATTTCATCATCTACTGCATCTGTTTGTTAATTTGAATTTGGCAGACATTATTTATGCACGCTTCACTCTTACCATAGATCTATAAAATGATCTGACAGTACAGTAAGTCTGAAACAGCCTTTGTAATTTGTACACAGTCAGAAAATGTGCATAAACAACTTAAAGTCCTATAAGTACTCTTTTAAAATTGAAATGTTTTTATTTCTACATATAAATTCTTGGACCCATTGTGTGTTTTTTTGTACAAAGCAAGTTATTTGTTTTTAAATGTTGTTAACATGTTTTATTCCCTGTATGTATGATCATGCATGAGTTATTTAAAGCAGCATGTTAAATGTCATTAAATTGTACCGAATATATAAAAGACTTTTAAACTATGATAGAAATAAAAAGTGGTCAACATTTTAAAAGTAATGTTGAGGTTAATGTTAACAACAGAAAACAAGTGATCAGTATAAAACCATAGTAAATATATTTTGTAGGATTTCATAGTATCACAGCTGGCAACAATTACGAAGAATCCACCTAAAGGATATTGGACATCATTGACCGACATGAACCAAGAAGGCCAGTGGATGTTTTATGATAACTTCAATAATCCACCTAATATGAACGTTATGTAAGAACAATAGATTTCCTACAATTTTGTTTAATTGCTCATTTTACAGATCCGTGTTTAACAAAAGATATGAAAATGAATCTCAAGAAAAAACAAATAAAAAAATCTTCCACAAAGAACATATGACTGGTTCCATACCGGACAAATTTGATTTTAACAATGCAAAGCATAGCAAATTGAGAGTAGTGTATCGGCGGTTCAACTAATTTTTTCACGAAAAACAATTTCTGGTGACAAAAGTATTTATCTTAACAGCAAATAATGTAATTTAAAGATTTGAAAACCTTAAAGATTACTCGCATTACGAACAGGTATTTTTGCTCTTTATGTTAGCTCCCCATTGTAAATAAAATAATGTCCCTCATAAGGGAGACAACTAAAAAGGGATCTCTAATAACAGAGTCAATTGACGGGAATTTCCAAATAGCCTATTGCAATGGGTTTTTTTCTTTTTTCTTTAAAGAATAAGACTTTTAATATTATTTGTCTTTAAGAAATTGGGGTGGTGAACCAAGTGATGATGGAACAAAGAATCAGGATTGTACATTTGTGTTATATGGAGGAAGATATTTTGACGTAAATTGTAAAGCTAAATTTGGTTTTATATGCCAGAAATACGCTACAGGGTTAGCTGCTGTTTATGGTGAGTAAAACAATTAAATTATTAAACTATATATACAATTATTGTCACGAACGAAATGGAGACACGTTAGCTTATTTGGAATTTATAAATACGCTGATGCCACATCCGAAGTGATTGGAAACATTTCACACAATGCATGAACGAGAGTAACTCAGACTCTCTTGACCCAAAAGTTTAAGACCTTTTCTTTCATTTAGGGGCATTCGGTTGGCTGCGTGTAAGGTTTTAACACAAAGCCACGTTCTCCTGGTTGTGTGAAAACACTACACTTTTGTGAAAATTACCTAATAAGTACGATGGTAATTTGAACTGACATGAAAATTGTACATGTGAGAGGTATGCCGTAAGAAATGTTTTGTTCTTTTAGCTTTTAATTAAAGTAGATACAAAGATGATCAGAGTAATTCATACAGTTTATGATATTAGAAGTTTAAAATGACATAGAGTGTTCGTACTACTGGTGTGTCAAGATATTATTGGTGAAATTAGACAAGCAGGGTAAATGATTTACTCAGCTTCTATAAATTTCAACCAAGAACGTTATCAATAGAAGTGTTTCTACACAAATAATTGGAAAAAAGTAAAATCACAAAAATTCTGAACTCCGAGGAAAATACAAAACGAAAAGTCCCTTATCAAACGGCAAAGTCAAAAGTTTAAACACATCAAACGAATGGGAAACAACTGTTATATTCCTGACTTGGTACAGTATTTTCTTGTGTCAAAATTGGTGGATAAAAACCTGGTTGAATCTATGAATGGGGAGTAACAAATGTTCTCAACTTGAAAGATTATACGAAATTAGACAAAGATGATATCATATCAAGTCGTCTTCAACATCGCAGTAATAATAAAGCCAGAGAAGATATCATCTTTGTCTAATTTCGTATAATCTTTCAAGTTGAGAACATTTATTACTCCCCATTCATAGATTTAAGTAAAAAAGTTGAAAGCATAATAAACATTTTTGTTTACACTTTCAGGTGGTGTATCATCCGTTAAAACAGACGTCATCACCATGGTAACAGTGTTGCTCGTGACATTGTTTGTGAAACGTTGTTTTTGAAATCTCCGTCTATAAAGATGATGACAATGTGACTATTTTTTCGTATTGTGAAAATGTGTAGAATGTTATGAGACCTGCCCTGTCTGGTAGAATCTTGTGCGTTTTAGATAATATAAACATTATGGCACAATCAATTTTGGCAATACAAGATACATGCCTACCAATACCGAACTCATCTTATATATATATATGCAAAACAAATATTCATTAAGAGAATAATCATTTTTAACGTATAATTTTGTAGTCAATAACAAGTTATTATCAGAATCATACCATCAATTGATGTTGTATAGACTATACTTTCGTATTATGTTTATTATAAAATCTTTATATAGTTTTAATATTTTTATCAAATTGTAGCCAGTAGGAGAAATGATTTTTTTCTTTTTAATAAGCTAATATTGTAAGCGACAATTCAAAAGATTTTTACAACTATACTTGAGTTTATCCCCAAAAAATAACGACAAATGTACTTTCAAATAATTTTATTATACATTTATATATTTTTACAACAACACATTATTTAATTATCATATATTACGTACATGCAATATTATGTGTGGAATTGTTACATGTGTATTAGCAGACTTGGTCTATGTGCGCTCTTAACAGAAATTGTCTCTACATCATATCATCATTTTGTTATTAAATTATTGACATCATTTCTGTTTCATTTCTTGACATGTCGAGAGAGACAAATATTCATATTCTAACTTAATAGATATAGGAAGATGTGGTATGAGTGTCAATGTAACAACTCTCGATCCAAATCAAAATTTGTAAAAATAAACAATTATAGGTCAATAACATTAACGGTACCAATTTTCCTGCACCAGATGCGCATTTCGACAATACATGTCTCTTCAGTGACGCTCGTGGCCAAAATGTTTGAAATCCAAAGCTTATATAAAAGATGAACAGCTATAATCCAAAAGGTCCAAAAAGTAAAGCCAAAACCGTGAAAGGAATCAGAGCTTGCATGAGGTCAAAGTAGGGTCTAAAACATGGAGCATTGGCTTACACCAAACAGAAAGGTATAAATGGCCCTCAAAATGATCAATGTAAAACCATTAAAACGCGAAAAGCAACGGTCTACTCCTAATAAAAAACGAGAACAACTATTGTAACACATACTGTTTCTCTCGAAATTTCCTTCGTAAATCTTTGAGATAATCGATAAATGATAATGCTTTAGCAAGCCAATTACACTAAAAGTTCACACGATATGTCAAAATTACGTCTAAGAGAAGATCTATTTACATTTTGGCGTGTCCAAAGCTCTTATCCAGATATACCTTCAGCAGTAGCATAGACAACTATAATATGAGTGCCAAGAATATATGAATATTTGAGGGGCTATGTACAAACAAAAAGGAACAAGAACAATAGCTTTCTCGAGAGAGTTGTAACATAATAGTTCCAAAACAAATCGATGTTTTCAAAATGTCTGCATTTAATGATACTTACCAAGAATATATCCAAACAGTGTAAGGATATTTCGATAACAGTTTAAAAACATTTCTTTGAGTATTTGATAATAATTGTGTATTCATACTTCAAGGTTACGCTCAATACTGTTTACTTAACTCCTTTGTCAAAAGTGGTGACGTTAAGATTTATTTAACAAAGATTTATTTGATACCGTTTTGCATCAAACTGAAAGCATTGACGGTTTTATAGTTTTATATTGCAAACCATAACAGAAGCAAACAACCAGTCCAAATATATGTGATAACTGAATGAGTGGATCCGTTATTTAACTGTGAAGACTTAATATTAGCCGATCTTCCATCAGGCTGTACAGCTGTTGTCTGGGTAGTTCCTGTAAATGTAACAAAGAAATAATTTATATCCAACTCAATCATTAAAAAATATCGCAAAAGAAAGCTACTTTGCCAACTCGGAGTTATCCAGGCTTGCTTTTGAAAATATGATGTCACGTTATGGTATGATGTTGAGACACCTATCTACCAGAGTCAGTAGGATGTACAGTTAAAATCACTTCTAACTTCTCATTGGAGCTGTCAGAATAATCTGTCATAGTACTGTTCTGAACTGTCCTAGAACAGTTCTAACTAGAACAGATCTACCCTAGAACTGTTCTAAGAAGAACTAAACAAATTAGTTCTAGGTAGAAAAAGAGGAACGAAAGATACCAGAGGGACAGTCAAACTCATAAATCAAAAATAAACTGACAAGGCCTAGCTTAAAACGAAAGAAGCCAAACAATAGAACAATAGAACACATGACACAACATAGAAAACTAAAGAATAAGCAATACAAACCCCACATAAAACTTGAAATGATGCTCGGGAAGGGTAAGCAGATCCTGATCCACATGTGGCACCCGTCGTGTTGCTTCCGTTGCTTACAAATCCGGTAAATAGTCGTATTCGATAGGTCACATTCATAACAGGGTAAGGAACATATCTGATATCATTTGTGAACGGTTATTTCATAACGGTCAACCAACTCGAGATGGCGTCCGTAAAATTTACTAAGGGATGATTTCAATTCGGAACTCTTGGTTTAATAACTTCCTTGTGAGCAGCAACTTTATAACAAGAAAATCATGATAGGAAAAGCAAGCACGGTACTATCGTATCAATTGGGAGATATATACCCCGTATGCAGGTACTGCTGGAATGTTGCTACTTAGAAATGGAAAGTTCACAATTGGAAAGCTGAAATCGTCTCTTTTGTAGTAAAGTTTTGTTTTCAACCGACCCTCATTGTCAATTTCTAGATGTAAGTTAAGTTATGAGGCTGACTTAACTGTATCTGTTGTATCCTTTATCTCTTGTTCGATGGCATGGATGCATTCCTGTATGAAGTCATCTTCATAATAATAAAGAAACAAGTCGGTAAGAAGAGCGGTACAACTGGTTCCCATTGGAATGCCGACAGTCTGTTGAAAAACACGACCTATGCACGTAACAAATATGTTGTCAATCAAAAAAGAACTGTCAGGATCAGTTCTAGGGTAGAATTGTCTAAAAGTTTTCTAAAATTGCTATAGGTAGAACTGTCCAAATTAGTTCTAGTCGTAGAACTGTCAGCAGAAGTGACCAAATCAGTTCTTACCTACGAACTTTCAGCAGAACTGACTGCATCAGTTCTAACCGTTGAACTGTCAGCTAGCAGAACTGTTTTAAACTGTTCTAGTCGTATATTTAAGGCAAAGAGTTCTTAAAATTGTTTTATAGATAGAACTGACTATATATATTCTAGCCGCAAAACTGACTATATAACTTTTCTAGTCGTAGAATTGACCAAACATTTGGTCAGTTATAGGTAGGACTGTCTAAAACTGTTCTAGTGTAGAACTGTCTCAGGAGCAGTACTAGGAAGAACTGTCTAAATCAGCTCGAGGTAGAACTGACAAAATCAGTTCTAAGTTAGAACTGTTTAAAAGGTGTGAGGGTGACAATTCTACATACTCTCCTAGAACAGTTCTCCTGACTGAGATTCTGACAGATTTGATGAGAGGTAGGAAGTGATCTGCACTGTAGATGTAACCTAGTAACATCCAAGAAAATGGTTATCCAAAGGATCAATAAGTTCACATGGATCGTATCTAACTTTACGGGTTTTAGAAACAATATCCTCGAATAAATTTAATAAGGATGAAATATTCTGTTTGTAACCATTTTCCCATAGAAACAGTCAAGTTTACATATCTATTAATGTGAACTACCGAATTAGACTATTAAACGGATTTGTTATAACATGAGCAATACGACGGGTGCCACTTGTGGAGCAGGATCTGCATACTCCTCCGGAGCACCTGAGATCACCCCTAGTTTTCGTGGGGTTCGTGTTGCTTATTCCTTAGTTTCAATGTTGTGTCATGTGTACTATTGTGTGTCTGTTTGTCTTTTTCATTTTTAGCCATGGCGTTGTCTTATTCTTTTTTTTATCTATGGGTTTGACTGTCCCTCTGGTACCTTTCGACTCTCTTTTAAAGAATTTATTGAAGGTTTTAATAAGCAATTTACAATAGGGAAAGAAAAATCATCCCGTTTGTCTAATATTATCGAAATTTTAGAAAGAACAGTTATTTATGTTTACATTTTTAGAGGTTCAGTCAGTATGAAATTTTTAAATTATGTCTCTAATTTTTTTGACTGTATGTAAAATGTATAGTGCGTGAATCAAGGTATATATGACACCTCAAAGCAGCGTATCATTAAGACCAACAAGTTATCGTGCCACATACCTGAGAGTGGGCAGTTGACTGTTCTGGAAATGATATCGATATACTTGATTTTTGTCCAATCAAAAAACTCGAATGCATCCTGGGAGCACAAACGTCGAATAACATTACCAACACAATCGAACATACCATGGATCTTTCTACAAAATATAATAAAAAGTACAGAAATCTTCATAAACTACGATTATAAATCACTAGTTTTCATTTTTGAACCTTCAAAAGGCAGGAGGATTTCGTTTTTAATATTCTGGCATGGTAATAACTGGAAAAAATTACGTTTCCCAATACATGAATACGAATACTTCATTAAATATAATTTTGTTTCATATGCAGTGTATTTCATA
Organism: Mytilus trossulus; assembly: GCF_036588685.1. Lineage (NCBI taxonomy): Eukaryota > Metazoa > Mollusca > Bivalvia > Mytilida > Mytilidae > Mytilus > Mytilus trossulus. Next base: position 94,321,049 of record NC_086376.1, on the reverse strand, counting down.
AAAAATACAGGATGGCAATGAATAGAATATTCATTTAAATGCAGGATGATGTAGAAACATGTTGTGTATCTAATTTAAACAGATTTTCACAGTTTAGCAAACGAAATTGATAAACCGTACTAGAAACAGGTAAAAATAAATATTTCATCCGCAAAACAATCATCCCACTCCTAGGATATCAAATGGGTCGTCCTTCAGAATTATAACGTATACAATATTTCTGTACATTCTATAACATGGATACCTATGGATCTTCAGAACGCTGTCACTGTTGCACCATTATATTCTGCTCTACTTCATCATCGTTGTATTTAATTGTACGTTTCTCACTTTCGAATAAAATTTCATGTTCTGCTCAAAATTATACATTAATGGTTGGTTGGCCCAAAATCTGTTTTTGAAAGTGTTTAAAGTTTTTGCTGATATAACTTCTTCATGGAGGTTGTTCTATAGTTTCGTTGAGTAACCTCTTATTGTTTAGATGTGTTGAGCATCTCTAGTAACCATTTGTTACTCTAGTGTCGTAAAACCCTGTCAATAACTTGTGCACTTCTGTGTTTCTCTAGTGTCGTATAACCCGGTCAATAACTTGTGCACTTCTATTTTACTCTAGTGTCGTAAAACCCTTTCAATAACTTGTGCACTTCTATCATGTCACATCGTAAAAGGCGGAAACGGAGTGTTTGGAAGCTTGAGTTTTCGTAAACGGTCTTCGTATGTCAAGTCTCTCATTGTAGGCAGCATTTTGGTCGCTCTTGTTTTACCATTCTCAATGCTTGTAATGTCAGCCTTGCTGTAGGGTGGCCATATGCTTTTTGCATACTCCATATTCGGTCTTACAAGTGCCTTGAATAGATGTAAATATGTGGTTGTCTAGGTGGACAAAGGAACAGCTGGTGAGACCTGATTAGCTTATTAACTTGGTTTTGAATATAATTTGCAAATATCAGATTCGTGTTAATAGTTACACCAATATCTTTTTCTTATTCAACATGTTCAAGGTTAGTGCGAACGCCTCTGGTCGACTGTTTCTCTAAATAATTTGATATCGTCTGAGATCATGAATACATTGGATATAACATTGTTCGTCAAGTCGTTAATGAATAAAACGAATAAAACATGTACAAAATCGCAACTTTAGCACGACATATTTATACGAAATTTGGTAGAACGTTAATATTTCAAAATACTTACTTGCACACTGTATTTACTGGTGATTGGGATTCTGCTTCAATTATTGGTTCTTCTTCCACATATTGATTTTGACAGTTTCTTGCAGCTTTGATGTATCTCTCGGATTCAAAACATTCCTTCCCAAATTTTATATATCCTATAATCAGTAACATTGATTCATTTAGTCAGTGATAAATTAAAAGGGTACATTGTAAATTATGCAAAGTGCTAATCAACTCTGCAATATTTTTCTGCTAATCATTCTTCCATTTAATGTTGCTTTCAACTCTTCTAATCTTGAATATCATCCCACATGCTATTGTTCATATAAAGATAAGGAGATGAGTGCATATTAAGGCTACAGTAGCATACCGGTGTTTAAAAGTAATAAATCGGTTCAGAGAATACAATTCAAGGTTACATAACGAAACGAAGGGAAATACATCAACTATAAGAAATGAGACTATCAAGTAGTAACCAAATTAAGTGCATGAATATATAAGATGTAAGCAATTAAAGGTCAGTCAGATTATGGAACGTGTCGGCATAATTAAACTCCATTAAAATTATATTATAGATTTTAAATAAGTGTAATAAATATAGTATGTAGTCCGTAGCGACTGAAATTTCGGCTGAATTAGTATTTTTGTAAATGTCAAAGTATTCCACTGTCATATTTTGGTGTATGTTTAATTGAACTGATTTTACCTGTTCGGAAGTTATCACCACATACAAAGTTTGAGATGTCTCTGACAGTTCTCAACCCCTTTCTGTATTGGTCAAATTGAGGTATTTCTTTCGTAATATTGGCACATTAAATGTAACCGGGAAACTGGCTACTGATTTAAAGTTGATAACGAGCTGCAACCCACGACCGGTTGCAGATGCTGGCGATGCCAACATTGACGATAACTAGGATCTAGTCACTTGACTGAGAATACTCGCTTTAACTCCACTTGTAGAATTAGACACAAGTCCTATGCAGTAGTTAACAGTTTAATGATTCAGGATGGAATACATGTAGTTTTACAAAATGTTACAAATTGATGTTCTTTTACACATTGACATATTGATACAACTGAACAAATCGAGCGGATGTTGCCAGTACGAATGCCCGACTCTCACTGAAGTTTAGAACTTCAGAAAACATATTTAAATCAAGAATTTACATGGTGACAATTAAATAATAGAAACGAGATTACAAAATGACAATGAAATAATACGATAAGAATTAACAAAAGATTATAACAAAAATCTGTCGAATGAGCTTTTAGGCTAAATAGCGGCGTAATTGAAATGACTAAAGGATTAATTATTCTTTACGTAAGAAAACTTAAGAACTCTGTAAAGCTGTGACTTTATCTATTATTTACAAAAAGAATTATCTTGAAACAAATTTCTGACTTTGTGAAAGTATACTTGACACTTAATTATTACTTATGATACAAAAAGCTTTACAAAGAAAAATCGTTACATCATAATGAAATTACTTTGACGGACAAATATTGCAAATAAAATGATTTCGATAAAACAATGAATAGTTTAACAATGAAATGACATTTTATGACCGTACTGTTTGTCAACGAAAGTTCAAAAGTATCATATTTCTGAAGAATACCCTTTTCACACAGTTCCAAATGAAGATGCATAATTTACACAAATTATCCCTATCACAGATTCCCTCCCCTTTGAAATCCAAAGCGTCCCCGCTTTGTGGTTGAATTAGACTATCTTCTGTGGTAATGTCTGTTTCCTCGAAAATGTTTGTTGCTATTTGCTGATTGATCGTTTGTCTGTTGTCGAATCGATTTTAAGCGATTATTTTCATTCGATAATATTTGAATAGTTTTATAGAGTTCATCATGACGCCAAATGAGTCGGTCCTTCTCGATTTTGTGTTTTTCTTCCTGTTCTGTAATCCATGTTTGAGTTTGCTTGTTAAGACCGGTTATTATGTTAACAAAATTTTCACCATCACTGAGTTTGGATTTTAGTTGAGAAACTTTGTCTGAATACTGTTTGATAGTTTTTGAATCTTGAATTGCTGATTCTTCTTTTTGCTTCTTTAAGTTTGTGTTTTCAAGCTCGAACTCTGATAGTTGGTCTTGCAATTTTGTGATATCCTGTCTGTGCACGACTTTACATTCTTGCAGTTGACGTTTTACGGACTTTAGTTCGGAACGAATAATGAAAGTAACGTCCAAACAATTTTGAAAAGATGTAGATCTTATGCCTGAGAATGGCAACACGCACATTGCATTTTTTCTTTCAAAATATTCATTAAGTCTTTTGGTATCGTGTTCTTTTTTACGATGTGATTTCTGGACGCGCTGTAAATTGTTTGAAGATTGATTTGATTTATTCCAACACTGCCTTGAATAATGTCCGAATTTGTTGCATTTGAAGCACTGTTTATCGATTGCTGAACAAGTCCCAAAGCGATGATTGTGTAATCCACATCTGACACACATACGATTTTGACTGGAATAAAATGTCCAAGTGCGCCATTGAGGTCGAAAACTATATTCCATCGCTGAATTAACGAAGATGACGGGAACTAGCAATCAAAATGTCACTTGCTGCTTGAGATACTGGTACCGTGTGTCGAACTAAAAAGTCGACACGCCTCTGGGTTACCTCCACCATAAATGTAACCGGGAGACTGGCTACTGATTTAAAGTTGATAACGAGCTGCAACCCACGACCGGTTGCAGATGCTGGCGATGCCAACATTGACGATGACTAGGAGCTAGTCACTTGACTGAGAATACTCGCTTTAACTCCACTTGTAGAATTAGACACAAGTCCTATGCAGTAGTTAACAGTTTAATGATTCAGGATGGAATACATGTAGTTTTACAAAATGTTACAAATTGATGTTCTTTTACACATTGACATATTGATACAACTGAACAAATCGAGCGGATGTTGCCAGTACGAATGCCCGACTCTCACTGAAGTTTAGAACTTCAGAAAACATATTTAAATCAAGAATTTACATGGTGACAATTAAATAATAGAAACGAGATTACAAAATGACAATGAAATAATACGATAAGAATTAACAAAAGATTATAACAAAAATCTGTCGAATGAGCTTTTAGGCTAAATAGCGGCGTAATTGAAATGACTAAAGGATTAATTATTCTTTACGTAAGAAAACTTAAGAACTCTGTAAAGCTGTGACTTTATCTATTATTTACAAAAAGAATTATCTTGAAACAAATTTCTGACTTTGTGAAAGTATACTTGACACTTAATTATTACTTATGATACAAAAAGCTTTACAAAGAAAAATCGTTACATCATAATGAAATTACTTTGACGGACAAATATTGCAAATAAAATGATTTCGATAAAACAATGAATAGTTTAACAATGAAATGACATTTTATGACCGTACTGTTTGTCAACGAAAGTTCAAAAGTATCATATTTCTGAAGAATACCCTTTTCACACAGTTCCAAATGAAGATGCATAATTTACACAAATTATCCCTATCACACATTCCATGACAGGCCCTGTACATTCATTAAACACGTCCATCACTCTATAAAATATTCATATTATAAAAGTCATTTTCCTCACAATCACTGATCAACACCAACTACAGCATAAAAAATATTTTTGTTTCTAGCCAAAGAAGCTAAACAATGAAGACATTTTTTTATAGAGATTTTCAAGTTTGAAGGAAAATTCCATTGTTTATTAATCCTTTGAAGGTAGAAAAGAATCGACTTTTGTTTACAGAGTCTACGAAGTTTAAACAAAGCAAATTTTGTTTGTAGAGCAAAAGAATCTTGAAAAAAACTTTTTTATATGAATTTGAAACTAGCGGCTCTAAAGAGCCTGTGTCGCTTACCTTGGTCTATGTGAATATTAAACAAAGAAAGCAGATGGATTCATGACAAAATTGTGTTTTTTGTGATGATGATGTGTTTGTTCATCTTACTTTACTGAACATTCTTGCTGCTTACGATTTTCCCTATCTATAATGAACTTGGTACAATAGTTTCAGTGGAAAAATTTAGTAAAAATTACAAATTTTATGAAAATTGTTAAAAATTTACTATAAAGGACAATAACTCCTTAGGGGTCAATTGACCATTTTGGTTATGTGACTTATTTTAAGCATCACTTGGCGTCTGTCGTCCGTCGTCGTCCGTCGTCGTTAACTTTTACAAAAAATTTCTACTCTGAAACTACTGGGCAAAATTTAACAAAACATGGCCAAAATCATTATTAGAGTATCTAGTTTAAAAATTGTGTTCGGTGATGGCCGACACGGCTAAAAATAGAACATAGGGGTAAAATGCAGTTTTTGGCTTATAACTCAAAAACCAAAGCTTTTAGAGCAAATCTGACAGTGGTAAAATTGTTTATCAGGTCAAGATCTATCTGCCCTGAAATTTTCAGATGAATCGAACAACCCGTTGTTGGGTTGCTGCCCCTGAATTGGTAATTTTAAGGAAATTTTACTGTTTTAGGTTATTATCCTGAATATTGTTATAGATAGAGATAAACTGTAAACAGCAATCAAAGAACCTTTGTGAGCACGCTCACATACCCCACGTCTTCATATTGTCACTGGAGAAACAAAATCTCACTTCGCAAGTAAAGTGAACACAATCTTCACATATTCATCCTAATTTCAGTATTTTTGGGGAATTTAAATTCCAAGCGAGAGGAGCCAACAGAATATATATAGTGAGGCAAATATGTTCAAAGGGGCGTAACTCCTGGAAAAAAATTGAATCGCAATTTCCCGTCGATATGCACAACTACATAGTACGTCCTTATTATCTGAAAAGGTTTCGTGAAATTCTGTTGTGTGGTTTCAGAGGAGTTGCGATGACAAACTGTTGCAGTAGTACATTAAAGTAAATTAGTTCAAAGGGGCTTAACTCCTAGAAAAAAAATTGAATCGCAATTTCCCGTTGATATGCACAACTGCATAGTATGTCCTTATTATCTGAAAAGGTTTCGTGAAATTCTGTTGTGTGGTTTAAGAGGAGTTGCGATGACAAACTGTCGCAGTAGCACATTAAAGTAAATAAGTTCAAAGGGGGGTAACTCCTAGAAAAAAAATTGAATCGTAATTTCCCGTCGATATGCACAACTACATAGTACGTCCTTATTATCTGAAAAGGTTTCGTGAAATTCTGTTGTGTGGTTTCAGAGGAGTTGCGATGACAAACTGTTGCAGTAGTACATTAAAGTAAATAAGTTCAAAGGGGCTTAACTCCTAGAAAAAAAATTGAATCGCAATTTCCCGTCGATATGCATTACTGCATAGTATGTCCTTATTATCTGAAAAGGTTTCGTGAAATTCTGTTGTGTGGTTTTAGAGGAGTTGTGATGACAAACTGTCGCAGTAGCACATTAAAGTAAATAAGTTCAAAGGGGGGTAACTCCTAGAAAAAAAATTGAATCGTAATTGCCCGTCGATATGCACAACTACATAGTACGTCCTTATTATCTGAAAAGGTTTCGTGAAATTCTGTTGTGTGGTTTCAGAGGAGTTGCGATGACAAACTGTTGCAGTAGTACATTAAAGTAAATAAGTTCAAAGGGGCTTAACTCCTAGAAAAAAAATTGAATCGCAATTTCCCGTCGATATGCATAACTGCATAGTATGTCCTTATTATCTGAAAAGGTTTCGTGAAATTCTGTTGTGTGGTTTTAGAGGAGTTGTGATGACAAACTGTCGCAGTAGCACATTAAAGTAAATAAGTTCAAAGGGGGGTAACTCCTAGAAAAAAAAATTGAATCGCAATTTCCCGTCGATATGCACAACTACATAGTATGTCCTTATTATCTGAAAAGGTTTCGTGAAATTATGTTGTGTGGTTTGAGAGGAGTTGCGATGACAAGAAAGGACTGACGGACGGACGGACGGGTCAAAAACATTATACCCTCCTCAACCCTTTGCGTGGGGTATAATAATGTTCAGCAAAGTAAGATTTACAAATAAGTCAACATGACCGACATGGTCAGTTGACCCCTTTAGGAGTTATTGCCCTTTATAGTCTATTTTTAACCATTTTCGTAAATCTTAGTAATCTTTTACAAAAAACTTCTCTGAAACTACTGGGCCAAATTAATCCAAACTTGGCCACAATCATCTTTGGAGTATCTAGTTTAAAAATTGTGTTCGGTGACCCAGCCATCCAACCAATATGGCTGCCACAGCTAAAAATAGAACATAGGGGTAAAATGCAGTTTTGGGCTGTTAACTCAAAAACCAAAGCATTTAGAGCAAATCTGACATGAAGTAAAATTGTTTATCAGGTCAAGATCTATCTGCCCTGAAATTTTCAGATAAATAGGACAACCCGTTTTTGGGTTGCTGCACCTGAATTGGTATTTTTAATGATATTTTGCTGGGTTTTTTTATCATCTTGAATATTATTATAGGTAGAGATAAACTGTAAACAGCAATAATGTTCAGCAAAGTAAGATTTACAACTAAGTCATATGACCGAAATGGTCAATTGACCCCCAAAGGAGTTATTGTCCTTTATAGTCAATTTTTAACAATTTTCATAAAGTTTGTAAATTTTTACTACCATTTTCCTCTGAAACTACTGGGCCAAGCCAAGTTCATTATAGATAGAGATAATTGTAAGCAGCAAGAATGTTCAGTAAGGTAAGATTTACAAACACATCACCATCACCAATCCACAATTGTGTCATGAATCCATCTGCTTCATTGTTTACTTTAATATTCACATAGACCAAGGTGAGCGACACAGGCTGTTTAGAGCCTCTAGTTAGGTCTTACTTTGCTTTGCTGTACACTATTGCTGTTTACAGTTTATCTCTATCTATAATAATATTCAAGATAATAAAAAAAACGGCAAAATTTCCTTAAAATTACCAATTCAGGGGCAGTAACCGGTTGCCCAATCCATTTTAGGGCAGATAGATCTTGACCTGATAAACAATTGTACCAGTGTCAGATTTGCTCTTAATGCTTTGGTTTTTGAGTTATAAGCCCCAAAACTGCATTTTACGCCTATGTTCTATTTTTAGCCATGGCGGCTATCTTGGTTGGTTGGCCGAGTCACTGAACACATTTTTTAAACTATATACCCCAATGATGATTGTGGCTAAGATTGGTTTAATTTTGCCCAGTAGTTTCAGAGGAGAAGAGTTTTGTAAAAGTTAACGACGACGGACACCGGTACATAGAACTTACGCAGTTAAATAATCTACTTTTGTTTATAGAACCTTAATAGATCAAATAAACGACTTGTTTTCAAAGATTATACATTTATACTTTAGTTATAGAGAATAGGAAATTCAGAACAAGAGTTTAAAATCGCTTATGTTTAGGTGTCAGACCACCATTTACTCCCTCCAACTTACAAGGTAAAAGTAGCCCTACTCTGACACAATATATTGCTTTAGATGTCATTGTTGATCATTGTTTACTTTAAATAACCGACACATTTGTAAAAATAAAACTTTTGGTGAAAGAGAAATCTATTTAGACCATTTTGAGCCAAAATTCACTTGTCTATGAGTTTGCATTAAAAAATCAGGATTAATGCGGTACAAGGTATACTAATTGAAGATTTCCAGAAATATTTGTGGAGTAGTTATTTTTCCAAAGGCAATTCTTTCTTAGAAGATTTTAAACATGGTTTGAAAATTGGCATGTAGAAAGGGGATACATGAACAATTCATGATAAACCTGTTTTTTAAAGTTAAACTTCAGGTAAAATATTTAGATTAGTGAAAAAATGCAAAATTTGGTTGAACAGATAGGGATTTTTAATTGGTGGTCTGACACAGGCACTTGTCTCAGAAAAAAAAATCCTATATACCTTGTTATATTAAGGTATATAGGGAAAAAAATTCTAAGTGGCTGAGGAAATTTTTTTTCTGAGACAAGTGCCTGTGTGGTCTGACACCTTTATCAATTGTTCTGATCCGATATTTTTATTATTATCATAGAAATACATTTTGTCAGCATTTACAATCTTTTAGAGAATAAGACGTAGTTCGATTAAACATCTTAATCCGTTAGATATGAGAGTGTAAGGTTTTTTTTAAAATCATTTACTGAAATAAAATTTTGAATATTTTAAAAAATTTAATAAAAAAAGAAAAAAAGAAAAAATAAGATATGAAAACTCTTTTTTCAAATTTTGAATTCTTTTAAAAAGTGTTACACATAGAGATATTGATTGTTTATATTGTATAAGAAAAAGAGAAAAAATGTTATATAGATTAGTTAAACCTTATTGTCTTATCAAAATCACTTACGAGCATATTTTCTCTAGTTGATGTTCCGTTGGGTAATGCTCCAAGGAATTCAGGTTTTGTCCAACAAAGAGTTGGGTACATTCCATGATCTTATCTAAGCTACAATCTGTGTAAAAGATAGAATGATGAGTTATTTAGTGATGCTTTTGGATACTGAAATATATCTTTAAAATTTATGAAATATTTTTAGCGTTAGAGTAAGAGGTACTAGGATTTATTCACTCTTTTTTCAAATACTCATAACACATGACCTAATTTCGGTTTGTTTCAGCGATTTTGTCTGTTTTATAGCATTTTGACCCTACTTTGCATTTATTGAAAAGCATCAAATGTGCTTTACTAATGTAAAAAGTGTTAAATCCTGTGCTGTATTCATATATTTTTTCATTTATATAAGAGGTAAAAGGAAGGGTGTTGAGAATAACAGTCATTCAGTGTAAACCTGTCGCACATGCGCAATTGTTTTTCTTTGAGAATGATAGGTATAAGTTTTGATCTTTTTTGTGAAGGGCAAGAAAGTCTGTTGGTTAGAGCAACAGTAAAATCCATATAGTCTTTATTACTAAATGAGGGACAAAAGACACCAGAGGGACAGTCAAAATCACAAATTGAAAATAAACTGACAACGCCATGGCTAAAAATAAAAAGACAAACAGACAAATAATAGTACAGTACAGAAGAACATTATAACATAAAAAACTTAAGACTTAAGCAACAAGAACGCTACCAAAAACTTGGGTTGATCTCATGTGCTCCAGAAGGGTAAGCAGATTATGCTTCACATGTTGCACCCGTCGTGTTGCTTATGTCATAACAAATCCGGTGAATAGTCTAATTCGGTAGGTCACATTCGTGAAAATGGAACTGTTAACCGTTATCACCGTGTATCATCGTACAGTGGATATAGGTACTAACCAAGCGGACGTGGTTATTGTGTATGCATTTATGAAAGACGTTTGGTGGATAAGATGGAAAAAACTATTGAAGCCCAAAGTCAAAGAGCTATAGTGTGGCGTGTCCTCTTACCAGTATGATAACTATCTGTTAATAAATTCTGATACCCGTGACGTGGGATATTTACATAGATATTTACAAAGAAAAATTACCATCTTCTGCTTTGTTTTCCCCACAAAGTGAGAATACTGATGTCTCTATGGAATTTACACCAAACATGACGTCATCACCTTCACAGGCAGCTTTGTGTGGAGCTATGCAGGTTTTGAATGTTGAAACAAGTCTACAAGTATATACAAATACAAGCCTCATGATAAATCGAGATATCATCATCTTGTTTATGTCGAAATAAATTGAATTCTAATTTGCATAAAATGAAGATAGATATATAGGAAGATGTGGTGTAAGTGTCAATAAAAGTAAACCATTATAGGTTAATGTACGGCCTTCAACACGGAGCCTTGGCTCACGACGAACAACAAGCTATAAAGGACCCCAACATTACTAGTGTAAAATCATTCAAACCGGAAAACCAACGGTCTAATCTATATAAAAAACGAGAAACGAGAAACACGTATAAAAACATAAACAAACGACAACGTATGTACATCAGATTCCTAAATTAGGACAGGCACAAACATTTGCAGCAGGATTAAACGTTTTAATGGTACCAAACCTTATCCCTTTTTCTGAAACAATAGCATTACATCACAACATAGAAAAACCACCCGATAAAATATTAATTGGAAGGTTTATAAAGGCTTAAACGTATTTTTAAGTAGCATAATTTGATAAATATGCAAGATTTTTTTATTGTCAAATGACCTCCTGAGTGGATACGCAATATATGTATCATTTCCTTTAATATGGAATCGCATATATTTTTCAGTCATTCCGTCTGAAGCGCGTTTCTTTAATAAAAACGTGTCTAGCGTAAAAGTCATAGGCCTAGTATATCTTTGATGAGGTTTTTGTTTGTTACACGTATTGATATATATTTTCTTTGTCTTTATATTTTCTTCATTGTGAGTGAGGATGTATTATACTTTAAAAAAAAATAGTATCCTTTATTATATTATGTGCATTTTATTATTATACGTTACAAAACAGATAAGTTGGCGTAACTCGTTGGGTCAATCTGGAACATGTTCAATCTATTTGTTTTACCTTCAACGATTGGGCTATATCAACCGTTTGCACAAGCAGCAATTATGGCACATAGGACATATAGTGTAACAATAAAACAGTGAGTAAATAAACATATATAGATACCACTTGAAATTATTGGACGACGATAAAAGAATAACTGGTATTTGATCGACCGATAGGCATATTGTGTTCGTGTAGCTCTCTGCTATATCCCCCTTTCAAACAAAAAACTACAGAAACAAACAAAAAACTACACACTTACCCTCACAAAGTTCCTAGAATAGAGAAACAGAGTAGAAAAGAAATGATCAGTAGTTTACTTACTTGCAAACTGAGTGTGCATCAGGCAAAGACTCCGTATTGGACAAAGGTTGGAGAGCCAATATACAGTTGGATATAGCATTTCTATCACACACTCCATATACCACTGTAAAACATATAAAAAAACATATACTCTACATGTATATTATTTTTTCTGTTATACTCTCTTAAATTATTTAAAATAATGATATGTTTATCTAAGATTTCACGTATATTTTTTGTGAATAATTAGCATCATTGAACATTTCTTTTTATAAATACATTTAATATGTAGATTTTACCATGCAAACGATCTGTCAAGAACAAGGCAGAAACACGAAACACGGCCAAAAGACAAACAACAGTATAAAACCCAATATAGAAAACTAAAGGCTGAGCAACACAAATCCCACAAAAAAACCTTAGATGGTAACAGATGCTTCCGATGGGTTAAGCAGTTCCTGCTCCAAATGTTGCACCCAACTTAACGCTCATGTAAGTACAAATCCGGTAATACGTCTGATTCGTTATTTCGAATTCGAAGAAAACAATACAAATTGTGATTATGACATCTGGAGCATACCCGTTGTCATCTGTGAATCAATTATTCCAGAGGCAAACCGTCTCATGATGGTGTCCGTAAAATATTTGAAGGATAGATTTCAACTTTAGTTCTAAATGAAGAAGTTCCTTTCAAAATGTGAAGAAATCTGACTTCAGAAAAAAAGAAAAACATTTCAGTATGTGAATTAAAACTTAAAAAACTGAACCGTCAACAAATCATTTTCGGTATATTTATCTGTAAATTAAAAAAAAACTTACCAGTAAGAACGTTCAGTATAAATAACACTGAAATGGTCTCTTCCATTGTGGACTTCGTAATAACAAAACCTTATGACTACAACGAGAGCACCATTTAGCGCCTACAGCTCTTTATACATTGTATTTATAGCTTCTACTAGCTTATTTATAACTAGAACAAATAATGATCTTGCTTTATAATTTTTGTGTCCAACTCCAATTCATTTGCCCATTTTCTCCATTTTCTCCATTATCATCGAACAATTGAAAACAAATCTAAAATGCATTTTACCCTTTGTTATAAAGACAACTGCGTACTTGAAGATTTTAATAAAACTGGTCCTAATTGCCATCCACTAAGAATTGACAAGTACCTAAGACTTGTTGAAATGTTCAAAGGGAGAATCAGATTAATTTGCATCTTTCACTTAGCATATAAGCCTATAAAGTCAAGTATATATGACAATTTCCGGTACTTAACCTGTAACAAATAATTGTGTTTACATATCATGTTTATATCTATGATTACTTCACGTTAATACTTTCAATGATTCTCATCCTTATATTTTAGCGGCAGAAACAGGAGATATCGATGATGGTGAAGGGTCTTGTAGGGATGTGGACAATATCAGAGATCCTCGTGAATGTTTCCGTTTTAAGTTGCAAATTTCTTCCTTTGCTAAAATGATTGCTTTTAGATTTCTAAGAATGAGGTAAATGCACAACAAAACCTTGTATAAATCCCAAAATAAATAAAAAAATGATTAAAGCGTTCATTAAAGCTTTTACCTTTACCTACATACTCCGATACACTTGACTGTAACACAGTTGTTTTTATCAATATAGTCCATTTGATTTCTATAAATCTTCAGATATTTAAAATTCTTAAAAAATCATTTTTACTAATAAAGAATTTTTTTCTTCATGTGTGTTAATGTTTGATACATACGAACTCTGACTATGAATATCATAATTTTGAACCAATAATAAAAAAAAAGTTACTCATTGGCTCTCTGTGTTACTTCTATTTTTTTTAATATAAAATACTCAATGGAGTATGTATGAATATTGTAACAGCCTTCCATTCAAAACAAAAACATTAGACATGTGCTTTAAACCTGTTTCATTGTACCATGTGACTTTACTCATTTACATAACTCTGGTCATGTGATTACTGAGTTTCAGTCTGTTTGCATGCTTTTGTATTTCTCATTGCATACCGAAAGCTCAGTAATCGCATGACCAGAGTGATTTAAATGAGTAAAGTCACATGGTACAATAAAACAGGTTTAAAGCACATGTCTAATGTTTTTGTTATGAATGGAAGGCTGTTACGCTGCTCATACTTACTCCATTGAGTATTTTATATTAAAAAATTGGAAGTAACATAGAGAGCCAATGAGTAACTGAGCCAATGAGTAACTTTTTTTTATTATAGGTTCAAAATTACGATATTCATAGTCAGAGTTCGTATGTATCATACATTAACACATATGAAGAAAAAATTCTTTATTAGTAAAATTGAATTTGTAAGAATTAATTTCTGAAGATTTATAGAAATCAAACGGACTATAATGTAATAATTTAAAAAAGATTTAACACCAGACTTTACCAAAAGGTTGTCACCACTGATGTGATATATGATATATGTGTACATGCTTAACCATTCTTGTTTTGAAATGTTTGGACATTCTGTGATGGGTCATTGGAAATCATCTAATTTTACATTCCATCATAGAGCAGTAACCCTCTGTCAAGGCTGTTAAGCTGTCAAGGCCATGATATGAATTGCAAGCTCAAAAATCTCATATCACCTAGTATATATATTTTCCATATACAAGCGCTAATGGAATGTTACAACATAGAAATGGAAAATTCACAATGGGGAAGCTGAAATCAGAATTTGTTATGTTAATTTTACTATCATGTTGTCAGGCTCAACCGATCATCATAGTCAATTTCAAGATGGAAGTCAAACAATGAGGCAGATTTAACTGTATTTGTTATACGAACTTGTATCCTTTATTTCAAGTTCGAATGGATAGATGCATACAACATGATCATCAGTCAAAAATTGAATTCATGATGACCGTCAGTGAGAGGACACTTCTTCATTTTTTCCTTTTTATAAATTCTAGTTTAGCATTTATTGATGAAATCTAGATTATTTCTCTTTTAATTTGAAAAAAAAGGAAAAAGAAAAATAATTACACTTTACCTTTATATTTACTTGATTAATAATGTTAATTTAAATGTTCTAATGATATTTTTAGACGCGGAGTACATGTGAAAAAAATAAAGAGTTACTTCCCTTAATGCGGGAGCGAGGCTAGTTTCAAAATGTCGGCAAATCGGAAGAGGAAGCGGGATATTCAAGATTGTAGTTTTGATATAGGTTGCGGGATAGGGTTAAAACGACGTAAAAAGACACCACCTCACCCTCCGATTTCAAGAAAGGTACAAATCAATTTGTCTCATTTAAATGACTTGTCGGTTCATGCGGTGTTTTTTTTATGTTGTGTCAAACCATATTATTTGTTTATGTTCAAATAATTTATTGTCAATATAATCTTCTTCTTCTTCTTCTTCCAGTTAAACGGCCGCAATCAACTGTCTGATTATTCTGCCATTGTGTGTTGCGCATGAAAGTCCAAAGAAAATTTAATATATTTACATTTTGTGAAAGTTAAAATCCTATATATACAGGTGCTCATTAAAAACAAGTGTTTATAGGTCTATTTTAGTTAGCCGAGCCTTGAAGCATTCAAGACTCGGAGCGGTGGTAGTTGAAAGTGGTAAGGCATTCCATTCCCGTATAGATTTTGGATATAATGACATTTTCCTTATATCCGTTCTGCAAAGAGGAACCTGGAAACATCCAGTCCTAGTTGTTCTTGATGCTCAGCTTGTTGGAATGAGCCTAGATGTTGCATCTATATTAACTAGGCAGTTAGTAATTTTGTACATCATGCACATCCTTGTTGTTGTTCTTCTCTCTTCTAGTTGTTGCCACTCGAGTTGTTTTATCATGGCGTCTACTGATGATGTGTTACGGTATTTGTTGGTAACATACCTAGCCCCTCTGCGTTGTACCATCTCAATTTTTTTCTTGTTGTTTTGTTGATGGGGGTCCCAGACTGCGCTTGCATATTCTAGTGTTGGTCTGACTAATGACTTGTATGCATTTTCTTTTAGTTGTTTGTTATTGATGTTTAGATATCTTTTTAAGAATCCAATAGTTTTATTTGCTTTTTGGCAGATGTTAAATGTACATGGGTACTCCAATTTAAATCTGAGCTGATTGTAACTCCAAGATATTTTGCATCTGATACTCTTTCCAGTACATGGCCATGAAGGATATAATCATTTGTGATTGGCTTTCTTTTCTTGCTGATGGTCATGACATTGCATTTGTCTGCGTTGAAATTCATGAGCCATCGTTGTTCCCAATCTGATAATTTGTTCAGATCCTCCTGCAGTGTTGTGGTATCTGCATCTGATGTTATTGTAAGATAAATGATTGTGTCGTCAGCAAACAACCGTGTTCTGGATCGAACCCCCTCTGGCATATCATTTATGTAGTAGAGAAAGAGTGCTGGTCCAAGGACTGAACCCTGCTATTGCTATACATGTAGCTACAATGTAGTTCAAAGTATTTTGACACCTTCAGCAGCTTGGACATTGAAAGAGCAAATGTTTTTTTTTAAATTTTTGCTTTGATGCATTCCTATAAAACTAATAAAGACCTGCGCAATGAGTGCATGATAGGCCCATCGCCAACTGGACAACAACTTCTTCTTCTTTCAGTACAGAATCGGACTCTTCTTGAGTGTATAAATGACTCTTGCTCGTGAAATCATGAGGCCTTCCCTCCTCACTTAATAAAAACTATTTACAGGAAAGTTATTTACAAATAAAACTATGTACATCTGGGGTCAAAGGAGTTCTAGATGTGTGAAGCTCCTGTCAAGGCCTCTGGCAGGATGGTAAGGCTGGCCTTGAACTCTTCTAGTGTAGCTGCTGTTGTGGCTTTTTCCGGTAGAGTGTTCCATTCCCTGGTTGATCTTGGGAAGGAGTACCTGTATTGGTCTTTTAAGAGTGCGCTGTTGGTGTATGCGCTGGCCTCATCTGGTCCTGAATCTCCGGGTTTGTAGTAATTTGAGGGGTCAATATCCACCAATCTATTGCAGATCTTGTACGCCATGGTGAGTCGGTCTTTGCAGCAGCGATCTTTTAGAGGCTCCCATTTTAGTCTCTCCATTAAGGAGCTGACACAACCTGGGGATACGTCTTGGTATTCATTGTACACGAACCTAGCTGCCCTTCTCTGTACTTGTTCTAGGTCTTTTTCAATGTTATGTTGGTAAGGGTCCCATACAGTGGAGGCGTATTCCAGGGTTGGTCTGACCATGGTGATGTAGGCGTTAGCTTTGACTTCTGGTTTACACCGTCCTAGGTTCCTTCTCAGAAAGCCTAGTGTCCTCGATGCTTTGGCTACCGTCTGGTTGATATGTGTCTTCCACTGTAGGTCATGGTTTATGGTGACTCCCAGGTCAATTGGGAAGAATTTCAAGCCATTTTTTTTTGTAATTGGGAATTTTCTCCAGGGGAAAAGGCCGAATATCGGCGGTAATTTGAGGCTAACAATATCACTGGAAGTGATTGTTGCTTGACGTCAAAAGGTTATTCGGAGGTGATATAAGGTCATTGGGAGGCAAAATACAGCTAAATACCAAAAATGTAAAGACATTTATTGAAAGGTAGTATACAGTGGAGTCCCCATTGTCTGGCCGGTTGGTGATATCATACATTACCTCGTCACACAAATAGAATCTTTCTTGTAATTGTTTAAACATTCGGAAGGGACAGAAAAATAAAATTGAGAAGTCCAAGAGTAAATTTATATATAGTCTACAATACGATGATTACGGTGCAGTCCAGTGTATCTGTGCACCTCAGACTTATGACTTTACTCCATTCAACAGAATTTCAATTGATAAAACCAACAATTGGATACTATTGTGTTTACACATTCAAAACATTTTTTTATTTTATAAAATCTTCTGTTTGAATGGTTTCACCCTCAAGATTTTGTGTAATGTGTGTACAAAATTAGGGAACCCCTGTATTGAGAGTTCCTCCATGTCTGGTGATTTAGCGCATTTCTTCCAAAAAAAGGCTTATTTTGAATAAAGGAAGAATTTTCTACTAAGAAATATACATGTAGCTGAATTTGAACCTAGCACACTACCAAGGATGCATAGCATAAATTATTTCAATCTGATATGAATTTGACTTAAAGGGGGCCACTAGCTACGAGATCTATAAAAAACTAAAGTAAAATTTTTTTTTGTTCAATCAATAATGAAAGTGAAATAAAATGGTTCAATTTTGTCAAATTAAGCAAAGAAACATTGATAATTACTCATTTACTTGCAAGTGAATTAGTCTACCTCATTAAATCCGTATTCATGTGAACTTCAATTTATCCCCTTGCTAGATTGACAACTCATGCATTGTACGTGTACTGGTTATCTAAAGAAAAAGAATGTCAACAATGAAAGTGAAACTACGGTTAATCATTTGATAACTGATTCAATCCATATAAAATCATTCTTATACAGTTAAAAACAATGAGAAACATAAATTTTTAATCTATAAAATAAACTCAAACAGACCTAAAAAATCCAATTGCATGTGTTGGTTTAATATATTCATATCTTTATTCATGTTTACATCTCTTATATGGTCTTCTGTGGTCAAATCGATAGTTAATTAGATGGCGTCTGGACTAAAATACACACGAAACGAACCTACATATTATCTACCCCCTGCTCTATAAACTGTTTATTTTATACTTTTGGTAGTTTTGATAAATGTTTTACATTATTATAAATCAAATATGAGAATTTGAGTCAAATCGGTGGCCACAAAATTGACAGCTATATAGCTAGTGCCCTTAAAATAAAACATATATGATGATGTAATTATTTTAATGGAAATTGGCCAAATGTTTGGAGTTAATTTTGAACTCTTGAACTTATCAATTTCATTCGTTTTTATCCCTTAATTCCGAAGACTCAAGCAATAACAAGAACTATTACATTTGTGTTACTGTGTTGATATGACGAAATCAGTTAACGCACGGTAGCACTGACTGCACAGACATCGGGGACTCCACTGTAACTATATTTAGCCAATTTCTGCTAAAAAAGTAACATCTTGACTTCTTCTTGTCTCCTTATGAGTGTCCTTTAATGAGAAGCACCATCATGATTTATAGCATATAGGATTATGATATATACACAAATAGTATAAAAAAGAAGATGTGGTATGATTGCCAATGAGACAGCTATCCACAAAAGACCAAAATGACACAAACATTAACAACTATAGGTCACCGTACGGCCTTCAACAATGAGCATAGCCCATACCCCATAGTCAGCTATAAAAGGCCCCGATAAGAATCTTTCCTGTCTTTGTTTTAGTCTTCGGAAAGGCATTGAAAGGACAGAAAAGATTATAATTAATAAGTTCTAGAAAAAAATTATAATAGAAATCCAATGATTAATGATTAAATAAGCCAATTTTCATTTTTAAGTTGTAATCGCCCTGTGGATTACATATTTTTGAGCCCACCATGTGGGCGATAAAAAAAATACTCTCAAATGATGAGTGGGCAACTGCTAGTTTTTAAACCCTGAATTAGACATGATAGCAAACTGACAGATCTCAAGTAAAAAATATTACTGAAAAGATTCAGTTAATTATTGGTTACATACAATTTGCATTAGGTTCTCATCATACCAGGTGAGTTATGCAGGATCCAAGGAGCCTCTAATTTATCATATACTATTTATCGATTTCTAATATATAGTTATTTTTATTACAGGAAAAAGAGAACCTAACTCCCTTTAAGAAACCATTATCCTCATGGAGACCGCCACGACCAATAACACCAGTGTTTACTCCACCGGCACTCAAAAGAAGAAATTCTTTCAAATGTACTCTACAGAGAAGAGTTTCTATGAATGTAATGAAAAAGAAAATGAAGAAATTACAGGACTACTCTCTCCCATCAACAAGATTAAAGACATGTGGGGTAACTGGATACTGCAGTCCTGTTTGTGTTAGTTGTCGTGTTAAAAAGGTAAGATAATATCATATTTTCTGTCACTGAAAAAATA
Organism: Mytilus trossulus; assembly: GCF_036588685.1. NCBI lineage: Eukaryota > Metazoa > Mollusca > Bivalvia > Mytilida > Mytilidae > Mytilus > Mytilus trossulus. Next base: position 94,301,211 of record NC_086376.1, on the reverse strand, counting down.
TCTAGTCATGGAAATTAGTGCAGATAACATCCTCATTCACAAATTATTTAAATAATCAGAGCATGAAAATATTCACTTTTCTTCAACTAACTGTCTTGAATAGATCTGTACATACATGACATATAGACCTTAACATCCAACGATTCAAATACAATGTAATACAAAAAAATTTGTTATTATACATGTACTTTGCATGTACAAATGTACTATGGAAATGTGCAGTTATGTACACTTGTGATTTTGTGTATCATTATGTGCACTTTAAATTCTTTATACATGAAGAATAATTTTTTATGGTTAATGATTTACATAAAACATTGTAAAATGTCTTTAAATGAGTTATGACATTGGCTTTCTAGGTTGCACTTCTGTAAATTGAGCCACTGATATTTCCCATAGGATCTCTATTAACAGCTTTAACTGTGCCACTTTTAATACTATGGTATGAAGTTTTCATTAAATATCATACCCTTGAGTTGAATAGGAAGTTTCAAAATGCAAATGGTACTAAATTACTATTTTTTTTACAAAGGTCAAAATGTAAGGTTGTGAGGCATATATTTTTCAACATTTATACCCCTTGACTTGTAACTTGAAGAGTTTAAATTTATACAACAGTTATGTACTACCCTTACATTTACTTTGAGTTTTCCAGATAATTCAATTTGTCTGCCATCCAATAGTATTTATACTGATTAATTCCCAAATTGTGTCTCTATGAGACAAAATATGAAGACCCTCATGATCATATCTGGAAACTATCTGGAGGTACAGAATAGAAACATAACAAAATATCTTTGAATATCAAATATCTTTCTAAAAGAGGTGTAGCTTGTGTCAGATCAGCTGTATTTACAAAGTGCAACCTCTAGACAGTGACATATCACACGTAATATTGTGACATAACTTAATAAATTACATGTCATGACAATTTACAAAGGTCACTATATATACATGTATGATGAAAATGCCTGTTCTGAGTTGTGTTAAATGAAAATCATATAAATATATACAAAAAAAGTACTGTGGATTCATTTATTTTCGTGGGTACCAATTTTCATGGATCAAGGAAATCTTGCATGTTCGTGGATATTTGATTTCGTGGTTTTTCAAAAGTTTGCATACAAGCCTATAGAAAATTTGTCTTTCGTTGAACATTGCATTTCGTGGTTCACCTTTACCCACGAAAACCACGAAAATTGGTATCCAACGAATAATAATGAATCCACAGTAACATGATAAGTTTTCAAAATTTAAATGATGAAATAGAATTGCAGCATTATATAATTACTCAATAATGTTCAATACAAGATTCAATATTTGAACATTATTAACACCGTGTTTTTTTTTTTAATAATTCACATTCCTGTTTGTTGACCTTTACTTATCGCTTATATTTACACCTTTCAACTGCTTCATACAAATGACATTTTATAATAATAAGAATTTAACTGTTTCTGATTTCTCAGTTGGTGAAAACACCTCCGTTCACAATAATGTTATCCTTCCACCATCTTAAACAATTGTCAGGCGTCAAGTTTGTTGTATGTTGGATATGGATACATGTAATGTAAGCAATTTTTAAAATCAAATTTTTCTAAAATTTTTGAAAATGATCATTTCTGAATTTTAAGTATCCTAATTCCTTGTAAACAGCCAAAATTTGTTAGTTTTGTATTTCAAACATTTACTTTTTGTCTTTTGTTTGATATGTTACTGAATTTTGGCATTTGAATGACTCCAGCAAGACAAAGGTTATAAGATTCTGATGAACAATAAAGAAATTGTATTAACAATAGTGTCTGTCAAACTGTAATGAATGGTTGGTAATCAATAATTACATGTAAAACTATGTTGTTCATTGCAAGCTGTGACAAGATAAGGTGTAAACTTCAGAAATATCCTTAATTCAGCTAAAAGTAAGGATATAAGGACTAGGTACATTGTATGCTTGACCATGAGGCAACTATTCGTTAGAGAACAAGGGATGTTTATGTATGCCACTAGATGTTATCGTACATCCTTCAACAATGAGCATAAACCCTTACCATATACAAATGTACATGTAGCATTTAAGTTGAACAAAGCCCTGACATGACAAAATGTTCAAAACTTGTACTTGTTTGGCTTTATAAATATTTTGATATGAGTGTCACTAATGAGTCTTATGTAAACGAAATGCGTGTCTGGCATACTATATTTTAATCCTGGTACCTTTGATAACTGTTCAAAACATGTATGTATTTCAAACAGCAAACGACAAATGATAAATTTGGATTACCTCCCTTACACTGATGGTAATTATGGTTGAAAACTCCATCTGTCCATTGGATATTTGAATTGAGATTTTGACCATATCTTGAGGGAAAGAAAAAAGTATTATTTTTTTTGCCAAAAGAGGTGTGGGGTGGGGGGTAAAACAGTTTTTTAAATTTTTTTTCCAGGTAAAGGGGGTCAATTCTCAACAGGCTACAGCTAAGTGTTTTAGGGGGAGGGGGGGTCAATTGCAACAGCATTACTAACTTACTTAGGTCATTGGGAGCAACAGCATGGTGTATTGCATAATAGCAAAAACATGAATGTAAATTCAAATCTTATATAATAAACAATTCTAAGTTCTTGGACAATAGTTATTTTGTGTCAGAAACCTTTTATATTTCAAATATTTTTATATCAATCCAAATTCAGACCTGTATCAAGCACGATTATTGTGCCCAAACTGTTCAGGGTTGGACCTCTGTGTTGGTCCTCAATGCTCTTCAACTTCGTACTTCATTAGGCCTTTTTAACTTTTTTGGATTGGAGCGTCACTGATGAGTCAGTCACTCTTTTGTAGACAAAACGTGTGTCTGGTGTATATACTAAATGTTGTCCTGGTATCTATGATGAGTTTATTTATCCAGCTTAGTAATATTGCAATCTAATTGAAATATTAAAAATCCAAAATATTCTCTAATAATACCATGCTTTCATACATTTTATAACCAAACAAAGATATTACTTGAAAAAAGCTATTTTTAATAGAAACTCTACATTTTTGAAGAAATCTGAAAATTGATTTATTAATAGATTTAAAGAAAAATCAGAAACTGACAGAGAAGTTTTGCCTGTAAAAAGTTTACATTGTTTTTGATATCCATGTGACCTGACAGTCATGTACAGTTGTAATACAATACTTCAGGACAGGATATTGTCCATGTAGTTAAACATTTATCACTTTAATAATAAGAATCATGTCATTATGACTAACTAAATAAGAAATTTTATACTAAGTGCTCTGTTTTAAAAATAGGAAAAGCTAAGAATTACGATTATTGATCATTTTTTTTTTTTTTATTTGGAATGATTTTTATTTTCTGAGTTACATATATAATTATTCTTTTTTTTTTATTATTAAAAATCAATCCACATTTGATTTTCTTTTTATATTGACTGCCCAACCATTAAGTAAGCATCTAGTATCCATATGAATAAGACAGTTTGCCACCGTCTACTTTTGTACTGATTATTGTCCATTTACTCATAAAAACCTTTTAATTTTTAGACAACTGAGCTACTCTTGGAATCAAACTTGGCCACAAGCATGGTTGTGGTATCTAGTTTAATTTTTAATATCAGGGTTGCTTTCAATATTGTAGCAGCTACATTTTGTACATAGCTGCTTAATATCAATATCTATGCAGCAGCAAGGCCAAATACATGTTCAATAGTCATAAATCTATGTAACACTACGTAGCTGCTAGGATATTGAACACAACTCTGATGACCATGCATATGCTAAAAATAGAAAAAGTGGTAAAATACAAGTTTGTCTGTAATCATAGAAACAGCTATTGATAGAGAAAATATGTCAGGAGCAGAATTATGTTTTCCCCTCTCATTTTGAAGACTAATAGTAAAAGATAGAAACTTTGTACTTTATGTTTCTGTAATATTAGCAAAAATCTAATTATTAGCAAGAACAGAGATCTACAAGTAAGTCAATATTTCCGTATATTTTCTTTATAGGTAAATACATGTAACAATTTTATTAATATATTGCCTTATATGTCTATTTGTAACTTGGAAACTTTAATAGATAGATATAAATTTACTTAGAAAAAATAGTCAGAGAACAAGTCAACATGGCCCAAACTTTATGTCAATGTCTAATTTCTAAAACATGATGTTTTGTGTGTGTGTTTTGTCTTTTTAAGTTTTATCTTGAAAAGTGTAATAGATAGATACAAAATTGAAAAGGCAAACTAGGTAAGCATAGGAGTTATTCCCCTTAAATGAACATGTTTACCCTTTTCTGTGTTTTGAACAAAAAAACTTCAGAATAAAATTGAGAATGGAAGTATAAAGGAATGTGTCAAGAGGTCAACCCTTTGACCAAAGAGCAGACAACAGCGGAAGGCCACCATTATGGGTCTTCAATACATTGAGAAAATTCAGCATCCGGAGGCGTGCTTCAGCTGGCCCCTAAACAAAAATGTATACTAGTTCAGTGATAATGGACTTCATTCTAACTTTGAAATATATAAAAAAAAAAAAAAAAAAAAATCATACAAGACTAACAAAGGCAAGAAGCTCCTGACTTGGGACAGGTGTAAAAATGCAGGGGGGTTAAACATGTTTTTTGAGATCTCAACTCTCCCCTATACCTCTAGCATTTACATGTATAGATGATTCTCAATATCTTTATTTCAATAATACTTTTTGATGTTTGAATTCAAGAAGCTTTCAGTAGGCTTCTCATTCCTTCTCTTTTTCATAATATCAAAATACTGAGTATTGGAGATATTTGACCCTGATAAATTGTGTAATACACAACGAAGCTTAGAAGTCCTGAGGGAGATTTGATAGTTTCCTGATACTGAGTAGATCTTAAGTTAATTAATATTGACAAGATAAATATACATCATCCTTTACAAGAGGCCAAGCTATTCAAATTGTATGTCCTTTCTTCAACTTTATGCAACCTCTTTAAAAAATGATAAACTATACATATTTTTTAGTTGTTTTTGTGTTCAAACAGCAAGGGAAATTGCACAGTAAATGAAAAATAGATTTTCCTTAGATTTTTTTCTCTTTTGAAAACTATACATGTTTTATAAAATGGCAAAGGTATTAATCTGAAAATTGTATGTAAAATTATTTTTCTGTGGCCTTATAAAATCTGCCTGTATTAGTCACATAGACTCACATGTTATAAGTACATTTGGGAATACAATTAAACATAAATGACCCATTGAACAGAAGTAGTAATTTGATTTAATGTCAGAATGTCACTTTTCTTCTGTCCTATCTTTATCCATGTAATTTTATTTTAAATGATTAAACACATGAAAATGAAAAACTGATGTTAGAGTGGAAATTTGATCTGTTGAAGAAGCAATTGATCCAAACACACAGGAGTGCTGGCTGACATTGATTTTTATTCCTATACCATTTCCCTTATAGTGGCACACGTGGTATATGTCTGAAAGTCTTTGTGTATATTATTTTCAAAAATGACTGAATTTGTATACTATGATTTGTGATTATAAAGATCATGTGGATAGAGTGTAAATATGTTGATGAATTGATGTCCAAATTTCTTGTTGTGACATGGTTAACATAATGTCGTAAATTATGTCAGGAATTGATAAACACAAAATACTTCTGCAAAACTGGGTAAGTATCTTTTGTATTTCATAGTATTGCATGATGCAATCTCATCAGTTTTAATTGAAGCTTTTTAATTGATGAAGCTGTTTTCTTGATAAAGGTTAAGAATTGCATTAACTAAAGAGGGAGGCGGGGAAAGGATTACTCTAGTGGAAACATTGATTATTTTATATTTATGTCAGTGATTATACAGTAAATGTGAAGTAATGTTTTAAATCTCTGATGGTTTTTGTTATCTTCCATTAGACTAATGGTTGTGATTTACAAGAATAGAGTTTCCTCTTTTATAGTCAGAACTTTATTAGCAGGAAACTAAAAAAAAATTAAAAAAATTCTACTGTCAATAAATTATATGATGCTTGATAACCAATTATTCTGAACTTTCCTTCTGGCATATGTCTGCTGACTGCTAAATTAGGTTGACTTATATCATTGACTGAAATAGAAAGTCCTATCATGTGATTTTTTCATTTACTATGCATATTAGTCTGTAGAATTGTTCATTGACCAGTATTGAGCACACTTTTAGCTTAGTCATTGTGAATTATTTCCATCTTTTGTCATCTGTATTCATCATTATCAGTCCTTGTTTTCAACTTTAACCTAAATCTGTCCTCTAAAATTGCTGAGCAAATTAGAGCCAAGTTTTTTTTATGCCCCACCTACGATACCACCTACGATACCACCTACGATAGTAGAGGGGCATTATGTTTTCTGGTCTGTGCCTCCGTTCGTTCGTTCGTCCATTTGTTCGTTCGTCCTGCTTCAGGTTAAAGTTTTTGGTCGAGGTAGTTTTTGATGAAGTTGAAGTCCAATAAACTTGAAACTTAGTACACATGTTCCCTATGATAAGATCTTTCTAATTTTAATGTCAAATTAAAGTATTGACCCCAATTTCATGGTCCACTGAACAAAGAAAAAGATGGTGTGAAGCTCTGACAGGTTAAAGTTTTTGGTCAAGGTAGTTTTTGATGAATTTGAAGTCCAATCAACTTGAAACTTCAGTACACATGTTACCTCAGATATGATCTTTCTAATTTTAATGCCAAATTAAAGTATTGACCCCAATTTTACGGTCCAGTGAACATGTAAAATTATAGTGCGAGTGGGGCATCCGTGCACTATGGACACATTCTTGTTCCACAATCATACATGGGGAATTTAGTTTTAAAAAATGTATCAAAAGATTCTGTCTACTATCCAACATGGCCACCAATGCTAAAAATAGAACATAGGGTGAAAGATTCAAGTATTCATTAATATCAATTCATATATTCATTCAGAAATATCAAATTGTCAGCTGACTACTTATAAGAGTTATTGACCTTTTAACCAAAACTATAAGCTACATGTTTTAAATAAGAAAAACACACTTTAGCACAACAAATTTGAACTGATTTGTGTCAGGTTTTTTTTTTTGGGGGGGAGTCTGTCAAGAAAACCATCCAGTAAAGTCATTGGTTAATTGACCCCCTAAGGAGTTATTGCCCTTTATAGTCAATTTTTAACAATTTTCACAAAATGTTTAAATTTTCACTAACATTTTCCTCTGAAATTACTAGGCCAAGTTCATTATAGATAGAGATAATTGTAAGCAGCAAGATAGTTTAGTAAAGTAAGATCTACAAACACATCATCATCACCAAAACATGAATCCATCTGTATCCTTTGTTTATTATTCACATTAACCAAGGTGAGCGACACAGGCTCTTTAGAGTCTCTAGTTTTATTATATTATTTGTGATAACAGGTGTGATTTGAGCCGGATGGTCCCTTCCAGATAACCCCAGTTTAAGTTTCTTTGTTATGCATGCTTTCCTTTGTTCTATAACATTTTGGCGGGAATGTTAAATTCACTATAAAACTTATAATTAATTCTACTGAAATGACTATCTATCAAAATTCACGTAGAAACAATCCAGTGTATATGCTGGAATTCGAACTCAAGACATTTAGCATATCAAGCCACGACACATACCACTACACCAGGACTACTGGATACGAACTAATAGTAATTTGACATACTATACTTAAAGGAAGCAAGATCTTTTTATAAGTGGTGTGAGTTGTCATACCTTTATTCAGTGGGGTTTTAACCTTTTTCGTTAATAAGTGAGTTTTCAGACTGATCATGCTGATTGTTCAATTTGATTTTACAGTTTTTCAAAAGTGGGGCGAGTTGGTAAACAAGAGTGGGGCGATTTATTTTATAAAGTGTCAATACAGTGTGGGCGGATTGGCAAGTGGGGCGAGTTTATATTGTTTGATATCTACTCATTGTGTTTTGGGGTCAGAAAGGGTATACATCATAAAGTAATTTATTAAGTATTTTTTAATGGTTGTGTGGCATTCTAAACTAGATTTTATGAATTGTAAATGTTTTTAGGTCTAATCTAAAACAGCTGGGATGTAAAGAAGTTATCCAACAAGGACTTGGTGTGTCAGTGTTAGATCACCATCTGGCCTGCGGCCATCAGGGTGATCTTACACTGACACACCAAGTCCTTGTGGGATAACTATTTAAATAAAAGGTTTACACAATGCATGTTATTTATATATTCCTTACAAAGGAGTGTGAATTTTAATAAACCCCGGTAATATAAGTATGTTTAGTATGTTTTAATCCTATTATTCATAATCTTTTCCTTGCTACCTTTCATTATTGTATTTTTGGTTTTCCTATATCATAATGCATGTTAACATACAATTAAGTTTATAAAGGTTTAACCTAAATTTATTGCTAAAGGCTAAAAGGAAACATTTGAATATATCTTAAAATTACCTACATCAAAGTTGTAAGTCTCAACTCAGGTGATATAATATTAGCAAAGGTGTATTTACTATTTCCCCCTAAGGTGCCCCAGTGACAAGCACATGTAAACATACACAAAGGATTAGTTATCATCTTTGTGTGGGTCAATAAACCCAATCAATGCCAGTGGAGTACCTGTCCCAGGTAGCTGGACAATTAATCACTCATTAATACACTTAATTAACACTATAATCAGCTGGAAAGACAATGGGTGATATACTGTAGATATAGTATCATTGGGGTACTTTTAAAATTTCTGTTTCTAATGTCAGAGATGGAATTATTGATTTTGTTTACAATGATGTACAGACAACTTTAAAAAGATTTGGATTTAATGGTTTATATGTAAACCTTGAGAACAGTATTGTACATTGAATGGATGGAAACAGATGTATAAGCTGACAGTGTACAAAATATGAAGACTACCTCAGACAGTTAATGGAATTCTAATTATTCTTCAGCATCTGTGTCCTCAACTTTGACCTTTCATTGAGCATCTCATGCTTGTCAAACCAAGGATGTCTGTAATTCAGGATTACAAAAAACATTTGGATAAGAGTTTAAATTATTATTTAAATGGATGACAGATAAGCGGTAGAATTAATATATCAGGCGTCATAATAATCATATACAAATTTATGATTTAGGTGAACATTGTTTTTGTTAAATATTTAATTAACTTATTGATAAAAAGTTTACCAGGTGTTTGTGACCAAAGACCTAAGTACAAGATTAAAAACTGACGATTTTGAATATTGATATTTGTAAAAGGTAAAAAGTCATTACATATTCATAGTTTTATGACAAACCGACTGTTAACTCATTCACTTTGGATTTAAATGGCTTTATCAATGGGAAGTTTTACTGTTGACCTGTCATTCATGTAAAGGATACAAACAGATTGAACAACGATTTCACTTTCTACAGTTGGTAAAAGTTTGGCTACTATTGCCGATACATATGTGGGAAACATATAATACAATGTGTTATAAGTGTGCTATGAATGAGAATTTAAAGTATTAGTGGTTAATTGAAGGAAAAATTGGATTTTTATTGAATTTTAAAAAACCTTGGTACACTATGGGGTAAGATAATTGCGATTCCTCAGAATGGATAAGTGTTTACCGTTATTAGAGTTGAGACGGAGTAATAGTAAGAATGGGGAGACAAAGCTTAGTGAGGACATCACATCTCCCCTTATCTTGGAGGACATGAGTCTGTTCTATTTTAGACAACTAGCTGCTAGTCTACAGGTGAGCTATTGATTTCAATGAGACCAGGTCTGAAGTATTATCATTATTCAAACAAAACGATTATTGATGAAAAAATATTTATCTTTAAAAATTGAAAGAGATTGACCCTAGCTATAGTCATTCAGAACCAGGTTGAAAAAATGTTCGAATGAAATGTTACAAGAAAGGGACAGAAGATACAAGAAGGATATTCAAATTCATAAGTAAAAAACAAACTGACATGTTGTGATGTCAACAAGCTTAGACACAGGGGGAGGGAGTTATTGGCTCCTTAATATATAGACTAAAAATAGGTGTTTGTAATGCCATGTAATCTATATGTACATGTTGATATTTATGTTCTCTCTATGTTAAATGAACGAGATTAGATAATGATTAACCCTGCTATCAGATATACAGGTACATATATCACAGGATTAACACCTGTCTTACTGATCATGTCAAAGTTGTTAGGTTATTCCACCTTCTATTTCCCTATCAGTGAAACTGAAACCTAGACAACTTATCATTATATCTCACTACTGTTTTTTTGCTAGAAACTGGTATACACCTAATACTTGAATGATAGTTGTTACTTAATGAATTAAACAGTACATTAACATTGCTGAAGGTCATACTGTTTATGAGTAAATATATTTTAGTATGAGGTATCCTTACATTGACATAACACCTACATGTAAAGACTTATTCCATTTCCAAACTGAATGTATGAATATGGGTTTCTATGTAGACAATCTGCTATCCAGAAAGAACCCATGTAATTTCATTTCACTGACCTTTACTCTTTGAAAACTACTTTAAAAAAGTAAAATACAGAAAAATCTGAATCAAATATCTGCCAGCTTCCCATTGCAGTAGCAATGGACTCCCGCAAATCCAATAAGGAAGAAAAAATTCAAAAGATAAGATATTTCAAGAGCCTTTTTTAACCAAGGCCTTTCTGACTGCAGGCTAACTTAGGCTATTTTGAAAGACTGCTTTATCTAACATTTGATGGAACTTATTTTTTCCTGGCAATTGCTGTGGAAAGCATCTTCATCACTTATCAATCTTTCACTCTTCACACATAACCCTCTCATCAGGCCATTTAGTATTTATTCAGAGCAGAATGCATTATTGTATTTATTGGACTACTATACATGTATCTGTGAATACTGATGTTGTCTTTACTTGTACTTCAGTAGAAAGTATATGTAGTTTAAATGTCTACCTGACAATATTAACACCTACACCCACTATTACTAAGTAATTTGACCATTAGATCTTTAGTTCATTCACATGTCAGACTGTAACATATAATTATCTGTAACCATCAGTAAATTATTGTATTGTAGATCAGTCAGGTAGAAAACCATCATATCCGTTACCTATGATAAATTCATGGTAGTACTATTTGTGGTTGTTTGCTCGATTTGTGGTTTCCTAAACACCAGGTAATAGGTATAACCAAGTAATTTACAAACAGATGAGCACCTGTTTAATGTACTATACCTTTCTGTTTTGTAGGGAGCTTCTACATGTTCTAAAAGGTCTTCATTTAAATTGAAATCTGAAAAGGGAAATTGAATCTTTTGATAATGTCAGAGATTTGCAGTAGATCTGTTGATTTCATAATATTCCACAGGTTGAAAAAATGGTTAGAACTATGAATGAGCAATATTTAATATAAAAAAATAAATAAAAAAGAATGATTTATTGTACATGTATAAGTTGTTTTGTATTATGGTTTTACACAAGTTTTTATAGATGAAATACATGTACGAGTATCATTTTTTTGCCAAACTAATGAGGTGTGCATAAATGTTAAAAATCAAATTAGTTACAGCTCATTTAAGGACAGTATTTTTTAAAGAGCTCTGGTCATAAAGATAAAGAGCCTTTATCAAAGTGTATACATATTAGCCTGGTACAATCGTGTACATAAAGTTTATATGATGTGGTTTCCATATATAGTGGTTATTGTTTGTTGACACAATAAGTTATAGACAGCCTGAGACAGGATAAATACCCAGGAATGACTCACTATAGTTATGTCAATACAATGATTCACTGCAGCCAACAACAACCTGTGAAAACTTATCAAATCTTTATGTAATGAAATGATGTTAAAAATGTGTTGCATCTTGAACTGTAATTATACTGATGCTGAATTGCTGCACCAAGATTTTTATCTTACAATATATCTTACCTCATTTCTGTAACATCTGTAGTTAGCATAGATTTATAGATAAAGAATTCTAAAGGCTATCCAGTTCTCTTGTATAGATCTTTTTCACAGGCATCAACAAATTTGTTTACAATTTCAAAAAAAGATAATTCAAATGTATTAATGAAATCCTGTATTTAAAGGATATGCTTAAATTTTTTTTATCAGCATTTTTTTGCCGCTAGAAAGTCAGGACCCCATATATCTAAAAGGTCACTCAGATAACTAATTAAGGGTCCCAGACTCCCTACATCTTCAATTACATATTTTGAATATATATTTATAGTGAATGACTATTATTCATTTTGATGCTGCATTCACTTAAAGGGATAGTAGCTACGATTTCACTAAAATTTGACTTAAACTAAAAGTGCTGAATATTTTTAATATATTTTAAAAGAACTTGCACATTTGATAAAATTCATTTTAAATAGATGAGAAAGTAAAGAGAGTGTGGAAGCAATGAAATGTATTTATAGATATTTGTCATAGGACACATTCTATTTCCTTATTTGTAACACTATAAATTGTATTAGTAAGCAGATTAAAGCTGGAAATTGAATGCATTATCGGGCTTATTTACTAATTGAATAATTGGACATGATGTGTTTTAAGAAGTATTGATTGTACATTGTATACTTTCATGTACATGTACATTGTATTTTGTAGTGAATATGAAAGCTTGACAAGACCAGAAGAATCGCATGAGCTCTAAAAATATTTTTATCCGGAAAAAAAGTAATCTACTGCATTATACATTGTAGTACATGTACCATTAATATTCTTCAAATCCATGCACTAACACAGCATGAAACTGTCTGCAATACTATTCTAAAATACTTAACTGTCTGTATTCAGACCATTCAGTCTGTGCCAAACTATTTTAATTAAGAGTTTGTCTGACTGAAAAAGAAATTTGTGCTTTTCTACTAAAATATTGAACCGAAAAATCTTAAAAGTTCTGTCTGATCAAATGAATTATTGTCTGACATTTTTGTTGTCAGACAGAGTTAGGAATACACTGCCATTGTTGAAAAAATCATGTGAACATAGATGACATCACCACACAAACATGACAAATGCTTTAAAATTTGGAAATTTTGTAAAAAAAAATTTAATTCCTTATCATACAGTCACATGTTCAATATTTGCTTTTCCTCAAGATTACTTTTGACATACATGTACATGATTTTGGACACCAAGTACTGAGTAACATATATGGCAACTGATAATGTCTTTGTGTTTGTCCTTGGTTTATTATAATTCAAAGTACTTGTTATTTGTGGGTGGTCAATTCTTGTCAGATACAAAGTAATTGAAGTCCATGTGATGTCCCCCCATGTATGGAAGTAGCTGAATTCAGCTGTTGTCAATATTATGATTTAAATTATATTTATTGTCAATAAAAAGTTCCTGTTTACAAGTAAAAGATAATGTTTAATATTTGTATAACCTTAAGATCAAGCCCTTTAAATTTGTTTATATGCTTGAAACATTTTGTACTTCAGACATCAGAAATTAAATGGGTAATAAATTATTGCAATTTTCATTTAAAAAGAACATACCTTCATTGTATACAAAATATAGACATTGATTTTGTTCATGCTTGAAGCTTATTTCATTATAATGATTTTTTTAATTTCGAGTGCCGTTAACCCCATAGAATTGTTAGTACTGTGAAATACAAATAACTAGTACGAATAAGATAGTATCATTTTCTGTAGTATGGACTTTACTCTTTATAACTTGTATTACAGTTTTTAAACATCTTGTCAGTATGAAATCATGGGAGAATAGTGTCCAATATATCACATATATATCAGGTTTATCATATGAAGTAGTGTTATTGATTGAATATCATACTTTACACTAGAATATTGTATGGTTGTATTCCTTAAACATCTGCATCTGTCTAATATATATATTGAAATCCAATATTTTTGGTTAATTAAAAAAGTATAAAAGTTTAAATTCAATATGCATCTCCATCTTTTCTAATTTTCATGCATATCACTTAATAATCAGTTTATACTCCCTCCAGTCCCCCCTGCTTTTTTCTGACAATCAAAGCTTTAAAATTGGGATATATGGTCCAAACCATACCCGTAGCCAGGGGGGGTTCGGGGGTTCGGACGAACCCCCCCCCCCTTGAAAACAAATAAGCACTGTTAAAGTCGATGTTCTGTTCCAATTGTTACTGTTAAAGTCGAGTTTGTGAGTCAAACGAACCCCCCTTTGGAAATTCTTGGCTACGGGAATGACGGGCCTGCAAACCCCCACTTTTTATCATGGGTTTGAACCCCCTTGTATAAATTGCTGGTTCCACCTCTATGAAGAATCAATTTGTCAATGCTGCAATCACAGTAAATACACAGTAACAGAGGACAAATCTTTTATTTATGAATGAGAACAGGATGACTATCTGGACAAATTACATTCATCTTCTATCTGTTAACACTTGTCATTTTACTAATACACTATTACAAATATCAGAATGTTTGAAAACTTGTAATCAGGTTACAAGGAATACAAAGTGAAAAATGTCAAACAAATTAATCTCCTTTACTTGTACCAGTTATTTAAATGCTGAGCCAAGTAGTTTAGTCTTCTATTTTCTATAGATATGCAAATCAAATAAAAAGATGGATTTTAAAGAAATTATGATAACAAGAACTATATAAGTGATGCACATCTTGTTTGAGGCTATGTGAACCATATTTATCCTTGACATGGTGTTTGTTAATAATTCATAAGCTTCCTTGATCTTTTATGTTGCCGCTGGTAGCTACAAATAAAGGAAATGTTATCAGGATTTATAAAGTGATATCAGAATTCAATTCAGGTATCATAACAGTGTTATCACTGTGACCTATGGCACATGTATGGTGTAAAGTTTAAAGGTATATGGATAAGAATACAAATGATTTGTTGTACAAAATGAAATGATCTAAAAATATAAATGAAGTGGAAGTTCTGATAAAATATATAAAAAATAAAAGTTAGTATGGGCTTTACTCATTGTTGAAGATAGTTCGGTGACCTGTAGATTATAGTTGTTATTTTTTGTGTCATTTGGTCTCTTGAGAAGAGTTGTCTCATTGGCAATCATACCACATCTTCTTTATTATATTGTTAGCAACTATTATCATGCTTGATGTTCAGACAACTTTTTTTTAAGTGATTTTTTAGGAGTAAAGAAGACTTTAGTTCATAAATTTATCATTTAGCTTGCAGCTTTTGAAGAGCTGGGCATTTTTTTTCTCAGAGAGAAGTCTTGACACGAATGGTTTAACTTTAAGGACACCCTTGGCTTGAAGGGCAACAGTTTTAGAGCATTTTTTTTATATAGATTTAAAGGCAATTTTACAGTTAATTTCTGTGGATTTTGTCTTTTGATTGAAATGGTGTTGATATTTGGTCTGAAAAACCTATGGTGGTCATTTGACCTGTAAATAACTTATTGTCTTTCATGAAAAGTTGTTAAATTATTTAATTAGACAGCTGGTAATGTATTTTAATCAGCTATAAGCCTTAGTTGTATCAGTCTAATTTTGTTTAAATAACAACTGTAAGAAGATGTTATAAATTTACACCAAATATGAGGTCTGAACTTAATGAGGCCTTTAATTTCCTAAGGTGTGATGACAAATAAGCCATTGTAAGCATTAATTATTTGTATTCTCTTCTATTAATTGTCCTGATCTTTTGTAGACAGAATCTGTTAAAATCAAGATGAAGAAAAAAAAATTTCATAAAAAGGTTCAAAGTTTAGGCCATGCTACTGTTTGCTATAATGAGTTAATATATTAGTTTCATTTTTTGACATCAGATATGTTGTTTAATAATTTGTGTTTTTGTTTTGTAGGACCATGACTTACAGCAGAAAATTGACCATGAGATTAAGATGCGAGAAGGAACGACCAAACTACTGGCAGCTTCTAAACATCCAGCACAACTACTGGAAGCTGCTCGTAACCTGCTTACCTCAAACCATCGCATTATGGCGTTCATGTCAGAACTACAGAAAAGGAAAACAGCTCAGGTTTTAGGTAGACAAACGTAAGTCTTACATTATGGCATACATGTCAGAACTAAAGGAAAGGAAAACAGCTCAGGTTTTAGGTAGACAAACGTAAGTCTTACATTATGGCATACATGTCAGAACTAAAGAAAAGGAAAACAGCTCAGGTTTTAGGTAGACAAACGTAAGTCTTACATTATGGCATACATGTCAGAACTAAAGAAAAGGAAAACAGCTCAGGTTTTAGGTAGACAAACGTAAGTCTAACCTTACAACATAACAAGAATCTAAAGACTTACATTAAGGACAGCTAAGATTTTGAGATCAGATTCAATTTTTGTTTTCAGATAGTTGGCTAGTCTTTTTTTAAATTTCTTACTTAAAAATTACTTGCCAGCTGTCTGAAAACAAAATTGAAGTGGATCTCCAAATTATAACAAATATAAACCTCCTTTTTAAAAGCAAGCTGAAAAAACATGAAAGAAGTCACAGATTTTAACAAATATTACCAATTCCACTGCTTTCTACAGAAGGTATAACATGTATGCACCTTCTTTCATTGAATTATGTGAATAAAGCATCAAGTAAAAGAAAAAAAACTTAATTGTAGTGAATGCACATGTTGTGTCCTATTACATGTAGTAAACAAGATGTGGTTTGCCTTGATTTGTTGACTTTCCTATATAAATAAATATGTTACGTGTTTACCCTGAGGGTACATATACTTGTAATGATGTATGGGTGGTAAAATTGTGCACTATTACCCTCAAGTAAAGTACATCAGAAATAATATGGTCAAATAACTTGGCCAACCAGTAAAGGTGCAAACATTGTAAGGAGATGATAAAATATTGATATAAAATGGAAAGTGTTTTATGATATCATAGAAAAAGTCTATATTTGAGAGTGTAGTCTACTTTTATTTAACCTTTAATTACCCCAATATAAATACCCAATATATGTACAAATATATATGATTACATGTGTTAATGTCAGATTTTGTATTTTATAGGTCAGTGGAGGGTAACCAAGTGCCATGTACAGCCAGAGTGTGTGTTACAGGTATAAATACTCAGCAATATTGAATCAATTTACCAAGAACATTTGATCTAAATCAAGTTAGATAAAATTCTTTTCTAGAAATAATGTGCAAAATTAATAACTCAATGTTTCCCTTGGTAGCAGGAATGTAAATCAAACTTCTAGTTCTGTTAAAACATCATTTGACACTTTGAATGTTTGATGAAGAAACAAACATGGAATTTTAACCTGTAAGGCTTAACAATGTGAAAAACATTATAGCAGCAAAATGCTCTACAGTTGAACATGTTGAATGAGTATTTATAACCAATGCTCAACTTTCTGTTTACTGAATACTAGTTTTTGGTGGAGTTTTGCTTAGTCTTCAGTTTTCTATGTTGTGTTTTGTGTGATATTGTTTGTCTGTTTGTCTTTTTCTTTTTTAGCCATGATGTTGTCAAGTCTTGTTTTTTCTATTTATGAAGTTTGAATGTCCCTCTGGTATCTTTTGCCCCTCTTTCAAGCTACAACTTGTTTGAACTACTATAAAATATACAGAAGTTTATATGATAATACATACACCACTGTTTATACATATAATGTTAAAATCTTCTACAAAAGGCCATTAGAATACATAAGTAGTTTGTTTATACTGGTAGCTTATCAGTATTGTCCTTAAATAAGGTCATTTTGTTTGTCATTCTGGAATATCCAGTTTTCAAGTCACCCATTACAAATATTTGTTATCTCTTTTTAATGCATTTATCTGGAAGTGTCCATATCCAATCATTCGGTCAATATTTGTTTGTCTCACTTTTATTTTCTTAGGACTTCGTGTAATCTTAAGATATCAAAATCTTTACATGTCATTTATTTCCCTTTCAATGTAAGACTTAGATTGGGGTTCTACGAAAAATATGGAAAATGAAGTACATGTAATATTAAATTATTTTATGTGAAAAATAGAACATAAAACTTGTCTTTCCTTAAAGAATGTCTGAGATGGTTCATATTTACCCAAACTTGTTACAAATAGAGCCTTTCACTAGTGGCTACTTGAGTAAAAATGTAATAACAAAACATATCACATGTCTTCATAAAAAAAAACATGGCAGTCCTCACACAAAATTAACTTACAGAAAAATGATATAACAGTCATTTTGAGTTTCTCAAGGCTTTACAGTCCTAATGCAAATCTTTGTATGACTTACAGAAAATCTCAAAAGGAAGTCATTTTTGTCAATAATTACCTGTCCAAAAATATAAATGTATTAGGTCATTAGGAATTAGAAAAAGTTGACAATTAAGGCTGTCTTTTTCAAGCATAATAAGTTGCTATAAATTGCTATTTTATAAATATTTCTTTTAACTGTCTATTGATAGCACCTTTATGTTATTTTTTTTTATTTTCCAGATTTACGAATACCTTTGATGTGGAAAGATACAGATCATTTTAAAAACAAAGGAGGTTAGAAAATTGATGATTTACATTAAGAATTCATTTGGAATTGTTTGTATGTAAGATATATTGAATTCATAATAAGAGATGGGCAGAATAGATATATAAAGGATTGATGGGGAGACCAAATTATATACATTTACCGGGGACAATTACTTGGTTATAACCATGAATTGATGAACATCAATTCTATTCCTGTACCTTGTGCAAACAGTTGCTGGAAGGTCTTCATCAGATAAAGATAATGATAATGCCAAATGGACAGCACATTATATGTAGAGTGTGGTTAAGATAAATTATGCTTTTCAATTGATATGATATAATAACCTTAATGCATCACATAATAGTTTGACTGGTGATTACTGAGAAAAAATAAACATTACAACTTACAACTAGAACAACAAATATTATTCATTAATGCAAAATAAATGCTATCTTCATGCTTCAATGCTCACATACACTATGATTAACATAATTCTTTCTTTTCCTTAATTTAGTAGTTAATCAAAACCAATATAAATACCTTACTGGATACAGTTTTTTCGAAATGATGTGTAGACATGAATTGAAAGATGTTGTAATAAAACAGAATTTCACAAACCCCAACTAATCCATTATTTCTCCTAGAAAAGTTTAGTTATCAGTGTTGTCAGAATTATTTTGTTTTTATGAATACTTTTATTTATCTTCATCATCATTCACTAAGACATATATTAACACAGATTGATGCTATCCTTAGAAGTTAGGGTAAATATAATGATAGCAATTTCAAGATTAATTCAACGCTAGCAGAAACAGTAATTCACATAATTGGTGCTAAATAATTATAATAAGTTACAGAGGTTAGATAGAAGTAATTAATTATGATTATAGTCTTTAAATAACCAGATACAAAAGATCATTAATAATCATTATAATCTGTGAAACATGGAGTTAATGAGTTATTTTCAAGGGTACCAGTTATGATGGAACAAGGATCAATATTATTTTCATGGATATTCATGGATATTTCATGGATATTTCATGGATTTTTCATGGATATTTCATTCCTTGGTTTTGTCAAAGTCTGCATGCAAGTCTAAAAGAAATATTTTTAGAAAGTTGAACACTTAAATTCATGGTTCACCTTTCCCCACAAAAAAAATGCTACTTTACGAATAGGAATCCACAGTAGTGTAAATTGCGTGATTAAAATGCAACTTATATTCTAAAAATTAAATATCTTTATAAATCTGACTTTTTACAGACTACAGGAGATATGCTGTATTTTGTCTGGTGAAGATTGATAGTGATATATATGATACCTCCATGATAAACAATGTAGATAGGAGTATGACAGACTTGACGTTTGACGATACCCTTGTCTTGTAAGTATATGTACAACAAAATACATTATATCAATTTACATTGTAAACTTCACTAAGGAAAGCTCTATTCATAAATTGAACTTGGTATTATTATTTACAGATTTTAGTTAATTGATTGATTATATAACACTCAAGCTTTGTTTCTAGAAATATTTCAAACATGACTTAATACACCTTATCGCTATTCCCGGCTGCCCCTGCCGCTTGAACTTTTGACGTCAACAACAATCACTTTTCCATTGTGGCGTCAGATATTTTGTTTTATGACGTCAACATTTTACGGGAACCTGTGTGAAATCCCGCAATGGCGGATAAATAGCGATAAGGTGTATATAGATTGAGAAAGGAAATGTGGAGTGTGTCATGAAGACAACAACCAAAGAGATCAGAAAACAGTATAAGACAACAACCCAACCAAAGAGAGCAGAAAACAGTATAAGACAACAACCCAACCAAAGAGAGCAGAAAACAGTATAATCTTCATCACAGCAAGAAAATCCCCTGGGGAGGGCTTCAGCAATCTCCTTAACAAAAAAATAGTTAAACAAAATACATTCATGGAGCAAAATGTGATTTTAAAAACAGATTTGCAAATCATAATACATAAATATAAAAAGATGTGATTTGATTGCTAAAGAGACAATTCTCCATCCAAGTCATCATTTTTAAAAGTAAGCCATTATAAATTTATAAAGTTCACATAATTAAATTGTTTTTCCTTTTCAGTGAAAATGTTCCTCATGATTTCGAATGTAAAGTAGAAATATTTTGCCATAAGCTGCATGAAGATTTAACAATTGCCAGCACTCCAAAGAAACTGAAGAAAAAGATAAATGATTTGTCTGGTTCTGTAGGGAGGAGTGTAGGGAAACGATTGTCAGGATTAGTATGTATATATATACATTATCACATGACTTGTGTCACGCTCTTTTTTCATCAGTACTTGACCAAAGTATAATTCAAACTTTATTTTGGTTAATAATTTCTTTTCTTAGCGAATCTTTAATGATAAAGGTGTCAGATAGTATAATTTAAATCTTGGCCCTGGATTCCATAAATAATTTGAGAAATATTTTTCTAATGATGATGCATTAAGGGTAATGTACTTTAGAAAGGACTGAATGATTTATTAGATATAATTGTAATAAATAAAAAAATGACATTAAATATTTGGCAATGTGACATACTTGAGACGGCTACCATCAAATAATATATGACAACATAGTGATCTTAATGTGCTTTGTTTTGATTTCAGCATGATACAGACATTATAGGAAATATGGTTCTGTAAGTATAGGAGTTATATATTGCATGCTCTGGATCATCTGTTTTATCAATAATCTGTCCTGTTTGCTGCTGTTTTACATTTAGTTGATTATTGAATATATAATCCTTTAGAACAAATATGGACTTTATCTTGTTTATATTTATAAATAGGTAGTATCCATGTACATTTGTTACCATATACATATAGAATAATAGGTAGTTGAGTTTTTGATACTGACTATATCATGTGGAATATCTAGATGAGCCTGTTAGGGCCAGTTAAGATATTCAACATGATATAGTCAGTATCAAAAACTCAACTACCTATTATTCTGTTTATCGGTAGTTATGACGTCACGCAATGTATTGCCTAATATTTTCAGTGATACAGCCAGTACGGTGATACTCGAAAATATTAGACAGTAAGATCAAAGGGAAAATATATGAATAACCGATAAAAAGGAAAATGTGGTATGATTGCAAATGAGACAACCATCTTAAAAAGACCAATAGCAACTATAGCCACCTTCAACAATGAGCAATGCCCATACTGCAACTTCAACTATAAAAGACCGAAATATCACAAATATAAGATAATTCAAATGAGAAGTCAAATGGCCTAATTAATGTATGAAAAAATTTACAAAAATATGTAACACAGGAACACATGACAACCACTGAAATACAGGCTCATGACTTGGGACAGACACATACATAGGGATCTAACCATTCTCTTAATTCGGTACAGTGGTGTAACAGTACAACATAAGAAGGAACTATGAAAATCAGTTGAAAAAGCTCATCCAATGGTAAAAATAAGATAGATATAACAAAAACATTTGGATGTGACTGGTTACTTGAAGTTCAAGTATTACTTGTTCATCCCAACAACAAAAATACAGATCTACAAGTACTCTCACTTACTAACAATTAGTTCAACTAATATAAAAAAAATCATTCATCTAAGACTAAATTATCAATCAGTACACATCCAACATCAAATGGATTTGGTGTAAAGACATCATAAACAGAGGCCAGCATTCACAAAACACATTGTGTGATGTAGTTTTAAAAATAAAGAAAGTGTTATAATACCAGTTGCGGATCCAGGGGGAGGGTTCCGGGGGTTGGAACCCTCCCTTTGTTGGGACAATCAACGCATTTGAATGGGGACATATAGTTAGAACCCCTCCTATGTCGTGGATTGGGAACCCACCTTTTTAAAATGGCTGGATCCCCCCCTGTAAAACTCCATCAAAAAGCATAAAAACAAACTAGTTATTAATAAACGCTCACACTACTGAAAGAAACGTACTGCAATTTTAACATAGAATAATAAGGTTTTCTCAATAAAATATATTAGAGTGGGGTGCTCATTTTCGCCAGGGACACAATTTCGCCGTTTTAGGATTTTGAGGTGTAAAAACTTCAAAGGATGGCTGAAATGGAAGAAATGTACTGGTAATTATATTTTTATAACAAATATGATATTTTTTTAAACTGAAACAAAATTGCCGCTCCTACCGAAAATGACCGAAAAACAGACAAGGATTTTCATACAATTTCCTGAATAAAAAATATGATTTCAAAGAAGTATTTCTAAGTAAATATTTGATTGAATGCCCTAATTGTGAATTCTTTACACCTTTGAAAAGTCTTGCTTTTCATCTATAATGCAATTGATTTGATAAAAATTGTTAAAAGCTGTGATTTTTTGGTTTTAAATAGATGTGTAAAAACGGTGAATATGTGTCCCCCATTGACAAAATATCCGGAAATTTCAAGCACCCTTTAATCTAACTTTTCAGATGATTTTTTTCAAACAAACACGTTTTCAAGCTTAAGAATATTTTGCATTTGAAGTTATCTTCATATAGAAATATCAGTATTCTTCAAAAACATTTAGACCTGACCATAAACTGTAGAAAACATGGAGAGATGTGGCGAAAATGGGCACCCCACTCTAAAGTTGAAAGGATCTTGTAGTTATATGTTTCTCAGGTCATGTTGGCATATTGAACAAATGTTTTATTTTTCAGTGGACCACGATTTGACATGGTGGCCCAAGGGACTATGACACTGTGGCATATTGAACAAATGTTTTATTTTTCAGTGGACCACGATTTGACATGGTGGCCCAAGGGACTATGACACTGCTAGGTGTGAATGATTCGGTTGGGACTTTTGATTTAGTTGTGGAACCAGTTTCAGGTACAGCTTAAATACTTATTTATTTTTTTAATCTTTAGGATGATGTTTTTGTAATACATATGTCCCCCAAAAACAGGAAATTTCCGCAGTTACTGAGTTTAGGAGAACACCAGACAATAGGTTTATAAGAAAATAAGGAAGTCAAAAGAAAACAAATAAACGAAGAAATATTAGTAGATTATTGAAAAACTACAACTGACAATAATCTTTAAAAGGTGTTGATAGGAAGTAAATAGTATAATCTAGCATATTTAGCGAAAAATGGTCTATATCAATAAGTAATGAAGTATTCATCGTACACATTTATATTTGACATGACGATTGCTTCATGAACTGACATTTTATTAACAGATAGTAATAGTAGCTGTGAGCTTCCATTGTTTGGTCATTACTGCTGTAGAATTGTGGCTCAACCTCTGTCACTAATCAATCCAGTCCATACAGGCTATTTAAATCTTCAGGTAAGTTTCTGTTGTCTCCCAATATCTAGCTTTCCAATAGTTTGTTTAAAGGAATTCTCATTGGATATGAAATTGTTATTTCTTTCAACTTAC
Source organism: Mytilus trossulus (assembly GCF_036588685.1). Taxonomy (NCBI): domain Eukaryota; kingdom Metazoa; phylum Mollusca; class Bivalvia; order Mytilida; family Mytilidae; genus Mytilus; species Mytilus trossulus. The sequence goes on along the minus strand of NC_086376.1, from coordinate 94,277,390 downwards.
AAAAATATAATATAAACAACAATGTGTCCCTAGTAAACCAGTGGTGGATCCAGGGGGGGGGGGGGGTACTGAAATTGGGGAAAACCCTTATTTTGCATTAGAATTAGAAAGATTATATCATAGGAAGCATGTGTAGTTAGTGTTTTAAATTGAGTGGACTTCAACTTAATCAAAAACTATCTTGACTGAAAACCTGAAGTGGGACAGATGGATGAACAGAATGATGAACAAACAGATGCGCAAATCGAAAAACATAATGCCCTAATAAATAATAAAAACCGGTATTGAAAAAAATAGTAGTTTTTATAAGCCATTGATGACAACTTATTTAGCCATGTAAATTATGAGTGGTTTCACAAATCTAGACTAAAGACTTCACTACATTTCCTGTACATGTGTCATTTCATATAATATATGGTACAATACAGTGTGAATGTGTAATCTTTATTTTTTTTCTAGGAAGATGATGATATAATATATAGTACAATACAGTGTGAATGTGTAATCTTTATTCTTTTTCTAGGAAGATGATGATATAATATATAGTACAATACAGTGTGAATGTGTAATCTTTATTCTTTTTCTAGGAAGATGATGATTTAATATATAGTACAATACAGTGTGAATGTGTAATCTTTATTCTTTTTCTAGGAAGATGATGATATAATATATAGTACAATACAGTGTGCACGTGTAATCTTTATTCTTTTTCTAGGAAGATGATGATATAATATATAGTACAATACAGTGTGAATGTGTAATCTTTATTCTTTTTCTAGGAAGATGATGATTTAATATATAGTACAATACAGTGTGAATGTGTAATCTTTATTCTTTTTCTAGGAAGATGATGATATAATATATAGTACAATACAGTGTGAATGTGTAATCTTTATTCTTTTTCTAGGAAGATGATGATATAATATATAGTACGATACAGTGTGAATGTGTAATCTTTATTCTTTTTCTAGGAAGATGATGATTTAATATATAGTACAATACAGTGTGAATGTGTAATCTTTATTCTTTTTCTAGGAAGATGATGATATAATATATAGTACAATACAGTGTGCACGTGTAATCTTTATTCTTTTTCTAGGAAGATGATGATATAATATATAGTACAATACAGTGTGAATGTGTAATCTTTATTCTTTTTCTAGGAAGATGATGATATAATATATAGTACAATACAGTGTGAATGTGTAATCTTTATTCTTTTTCTAGGAAGATGATGATTTAGCCAAGTGGAGAAGATATTGGTGTGTTTTAAAGAATCTAAAATTAGATTTTTGGTCATCGTCAGATGATGTAGAAGTCACAGAACCTCTAGTCACAATTCCAATCACCAAAGTAAGAATTCTCTTCTATATTTGTCGTAATTGTAAATGATAACGAAGTCCATCTTTTCTTTCTCTGGCTCACATACTGATGCCGGCATTTCTAAAGGTTGCATTTTAACATAGGTATTGGCCTGGAATTTTTTAACTTAAACATAAGTGAACAACGTTTATAACCAATTTTACCAATATACTTTCAAGGTATAGTACATTTACAAGTATGTACTCACCTGTGTTAAGCTGCAAAGGCAATTAGGAGCATATATAAAATCAGGGCAAATGAAAGAATGACAATTAAAAAAAATTGGCGCAAATGTCATACACCCTTATAAAATTGTGGCAGGATTAACATAGTTCAATTATCACTGAAAGTCAAGTGTTTTTTTGGTTGAATTTTAACAAAAAATCAGTGATATTTACATTTTCGGTTTTCTATAAGAAGTTAAAAGAAGGAAGAAAACAGTGTAATTTTGTTTTTATTTCAGAATACTCAGATTAGTAGTGCGGATCCCAGTAGAATTAAAAGATCTCATATGTTCCATGTACGGACTTGTGAGATGGATTCTTTTGGGTTGTTTACAATGGCCACTGATAATCAGGAAGATCTTACTAAATGGTGGGATGCTCTACAACAACATTTGTTAGATCAAGGTCAGTTATTATATACAGCAAACCAGTTGTATATCATTCTGAAAACAGCTTTAGGCAATGTGGGAGAGATACAATTTTTACACATAAAGATCTTGTCAACTGAACACAACATTTATAATTTGTTGATATAACAGCACTATAATTATACTTCTCCTAAGATACATCTGCTTAAAGGGCCCCAGACCTCATACATATTAACTTAGCTATGATATTGAATTAATATTGTTTTTTATGAAAAAGGAGATCACTGATCTAAATCAGTGATAAAATATTTGAGTCTGACATTCTGTTAGTATTGACACTACAAAACTCAACAACTTATTGGTTATTAAAGAGAAAATGAAGTAGTCGATACTATTTATAATGCTTTTTTGTTACACCCGCTTTGATTATTTGTAATATCTTCAATTTTTCACTTATTCTTACTACATTTGTATAAACTTCAAGATTATAATTCTTTTTTTAAAACCGTTTTTTTTCTAAAGTGAATATTGATTGATTAAATATTTCTCATTGATGTCCTGCCATGGCTTTGTTTGAATTTGTTCGTTAGCTTTTTGGTCATGAATGTTTGTCTCTAATATTTAATTAACTGTGCATTTGTATTCAGATATCGCAGATCAAATTTATTCGTTCATTGTGTAATCATACGTTTTTTGATTGAGTTAAGTCTGCCAATTGATATTTTATCGTATGTTTTTCTATGTTGTGATGTTATGCTATTGTTTCAGAAAAAGGGAGAAGGTTTGGATCCATTAAAACGTTTAATCCCGCTGCAAATGTTTGCACCTGTCCTAAGTCAGGAATCTGATGTACAGTAGTTGTCTTTTGTTTATGTAATATATACATGTTTCTCGTTTCTCGTTTTGTTTATATAGATTAGACTGTTGGTTTTCCCATTTGAATGGTTTTACACTAGTAATTTTGGGGCCCTTTATAGCTTGTTGTTCCGTGTGAGCCAAGGCTCCATGTTGAAGGCCGTACTTTAACCTATAATGGTTTACTTTTTAAATTGTTATTTGGATGGAGAGTTGTCTCATTGGCACTCACACCACATCTTCCTATATCTATTGTTCTTTTATAAATATACTAAAATGAGATTTTTACTTTTAGTGTTGTGGAAACAAGCTTGTGATCATGTAATGGATATACCATCTCCATCTCCATCCAAACGTAAACCATCTTTTCTCAGGAAGAGTTCTATTTATGATGACACACCTATATCAGGTAGGAATCTTCACAGTGTGGGAAGGGAGATAATTTTATTGTGATATTTTTTGTCTCCCTTACCTTACTTGGTTTTGGCACCACTATGTCAATGATATAGGATGGCAAAAGATATTCAACTAAAATTAGAAATAAGAAACTTAACAACCTACAATAATTGATTACTTTGTATAATTTTATAATAGAAAATGAATTACCAACCAGGAACACTAGAAAGATTCTAGAATTCTCATTCTTTCAACTGAAGGAAATCCCACTACACATGTATTAATAAAAAGTAGACGGGTTGCTAGATTGATATCATTTATAAACTGAAATATACAAATTCATGTAGCATAAATGCTTGTAAAAAAAGGAAAGATGAACACTAGTAAAACTCTTAAATTCTCATTCTTTCAACTGAAAACAAATAATCCTGCTATGCTTGTTTATATTAACAAAATTAGCGTAGGTTCTGGTATAAAAATAAAAAGATGATTTTTGTCGAACCTGCAACTTTTGTTGCAGAAAGCTAGACATAGGGATAGTGATCCAGCGGCGGCGGCGGCGGTGTTAGCTCACTTCTTAAAAGTGTTATAGTTTAGAAGGTAGAAGACCTGGATGCTTCATACTTTGTATATAGATGCCTCATGTTACGAACTTTGCGTCAGTCACATGTCCAATGTCCTTTTCATGGTTCAGTGACTACTTGAAAAAAAAGTTAAGATTTTTTGTAATGTTAAATTCTCATTTATTATAAGTAAATGGATAACTATATTTGGTATGTGCGTACCTTGCAAGGTCCTCATGCCTGTCAGGCAGTTTTCACTTGACCTCAACCTCTTTTCATGGATCAACGAACAAGGTTAAGTTTTCGTGGTCAAGTCCATATCTCAGATACTATAAGCAATAGGTCTAGTATATTCAGTGTATGAAAGGACTGTAAGGTGTACATGTCCAACTGGCAGGTGTCATCTGACCTTGACCTCATTTTCATGGTTTAGTGGTCAAAGTTAAGTTTTTTATTTTTGGTCTATTTTTCTAATACTTTATCATGTTTATGCATTAGGTCAACTATATTTGGTGTATGGAAATATTTTATAATCTATATGTCGGTTATGCAGGTTTTATTTGACCATTACCTCATTTTCACGGTCCATTGCTAAGTTTTAAGTGTTTGTGTTTTGGTCTGTTTTTCTTTATTTATAATTATACGCAATAAGTCAACTATATTTGTTGTATTTAAGAATTGTTAGCTGTACATGTCTGCCTGGCATGGTTCATCTGACCTTGACCTCATTTTCATGGTTCATTGATCAATGTTTCATTTTCTTGGTTAATGTTGAGTTTATGTGACAGTTGTAATAAAGCTTTATATTTAGGTCTATCAAGATAGTATCAAGGATTAGTAAAGAAGGCGAGACATTTCAGTGTGTGCACTCTTGTTTTTATTTTTGTAGATTTTAGTTCATATTACAATTTATTTTTGTAGACTCTTCATCAAGAAGCAGTATTTCTAGTGACATTAAATTAGAAGATGACCAATTAAACGAGATGCTATCAACATTGATGGGTGAAGCCAAACAGATCAGGGGAGACAATCCATCAACCAGTACCAGCTAGTATTTAATCATTATTACAACCAATGTGTTCATTTTCATCTTTAGTTTATTATGCATTTTACTATTTATTTGGTCAAAAAAGTCATTTTGTGTAACTTCTGTTTACATTTATGTAAAAATACACAGTTTTATTTATTGAAGTAATTTTTATATATGTTTAAGATTATTGTTTGAATATTTCTAGATTTTCATCCTTAAAACTATTTTTTTTAATTTTTGTTCAGTTGCATTTACCTACAGAAGTTTTACAAGGAAAACAAACATGATTCTGAGTTTGAGGAATTAATATTTCTTACGATATTTCAATACTGGAACTGTTGTTAGCAAATTGACTTTGTCATTGCCATTTGCAAGAAAAAGTGTAAATGATTATAAATAGTATACACAGATGACAAAATATTTTAATAATAAAATCTTCTGACAGGCATTGTTTGTTTATCATTTATAGTCTTATAATTTTTATACTCATTTACACCATTGTTTTATGAGAATTTTATTTACATTGTAAATATTCTATTCTATAGTGCTACATGTAAACTATTCCATGTAAATAACACTCTCTAGTCTTTGTAAAAAAATCTCTTTGCATTGTCTTTGTGCAATAACAGATCATGTCATTAATATATAAGTTTTGATTTTCTAAAAAGGTAATTTCACAGATAAGTGAAATGACATTCAGACCTTTTTTGTTTCTCAATGTATATAGATTTTTTTTTACAAAATAAACAATTATGAGTAGGATGATAAAAAAAAAATTATTTGCCCCAAAAAAGTACAAATTCCAAAGTTACCATACATGATCATTAATTTGCTCTATCAGGATTAAGTAGAAAAGGTGTAAAAGCTAAAAATTAATCAAGCATTTGATGAGGTATCTTTAATTCTTTATTCCCCTTGTTCTGTGTATAAATAAAATTAGAAAAGTTTGGGCCCACCATAATAACAAATTTATATTAGGTGGAATTATGTAAATAACTATAAGAATGTCTGTCTAAAATTATATTGTTATTCTGCTGCAGCCAATTTTTCGTCTTTCAGAAAAAGGGGTGGAAGGCTATAAAATCTAGAAAAATTACCATTTTTTGTAAAATATTCACATATTGTGACATTATGATCTGTAAATCTTGTCCTTCATTTACGTTTCCCTATATTATGAGCAAATTTTGAGCCATTAATAAAAACTTAATTCTCTTGGGCCAAAATACATCTTATTCCCCTCCTTTCTTTTTTCATCATTTTCTCAATCTATTTAAGACTTCAATCTTATGACTGTAAAAGCTTTGTCTGAATATTTACTTCTTTAAACTTGCATGCTATCTTCAGCCCTGTGTATTTCAATTATAGGTTCATTGATATTTCTATGTCACCACATATGACTTCTTTTCCATACTTCTACTATTTGTTTAATAAGGGAAAAAAGTTCTGTTTTATTCTGTTTTGTTATTAATTTAACTACAAATATTTTAACCTAGCCCAAGGTCTTAATATCAAGGTTCTTTTTTATTTGTGTAAATATAGCATTTTCATTTTAAGTTGTTATCATTTTATATTCAAGAATATTCAGGAATATATTAGCATTATCAAAATGGCATCTTGATATAAACATTCCTTTAAAACTGGTTTCTTAATAAAAAAAAAAAAAAGATATCTTGTAGATTTAATGATATTAAGATACTAAAAAAAAAGTTGAAAAAGAAATACTTCTACAAGTTTTTGCTGCTTATTCAGATTTGTAAATTAAATACAAGCCATAAATATTACTGCTTGATACCAAGTTAACAAAATGGTATAAATCTTCTGACATGTATATATATATGATACAGTATAAAAGCTTGTTGATTGTTGACCCCTGTATAGTGTTGTTGTCACTAGATGCCTTAATGTTAGATGTTTTTTAAACAGTGATACTTTTAATACTGTCTCACCTGCAAGTGTATGTAAATATCAGTCATTTTACAGGGTCAAAATATTTGTCTCAGTTTTGAGGTATTGAAGGTAAATTTTGTGTCACCTGACACAGTGTGAATACTAGAAATTCATAATTTGTTTTGTAAAATACTACATTTAGAAAGTGTATTACTTCCCTGCTGATTCTGAAGAAGGATTCTTGAACATTTTAGCCAGTTTATAACATTTGTTTTGTATTCATAAATGATTTCTAAAGAATTTATTTATACAGTGGATTCATTTATTTTTGTGGGTACCAATTTTTTGAATTAAGGATAACTTGCATGTTCATCTAATTTTGTGTGTTTGCCCAATATTGCATAGGAGCCTATAGAAAATGTGTTATTCTTTCAACATTTAATTTTGTGGTTCACCTGTACCCCACAAAATCCACAATAATTGGTATCCAACAAATATAAATGAATCCACAGTAGTTAATATAAATATTATTCTTTCATACTTTTTTCAATTTTGAAGAGTGTATCTTTAACCTTGCAACCTTTTCAAACAAGTAAATTTAACATGTTCATACAGGAATCTTTGTTTTAAGAGTAATTACTGTATTGGAATACTATTGATGTCAGATAATCATGAACTCCTAATTTTGCCTTGGCTTTGTCAGTTTATTTCTGACATGAGTTTGAATATCAATTTTGTATTTTTCTGCTCTCTTTTAGACAACTAAAATTCATGATATATATATAATAATACATTACATATATAAAATTCATACCACAATATAATGACAAGATTGATTATCCATGACAATTGTACTGTAATGCCAAGATTGTGTGACTGAGTTTTATATACTAACAAAAACTTGCCTGAGAATTTATGTACAAGTAAAGAGTGGCATTTAATGTGAGAGATCATTTGTTGTATTTCAGGTTGTATTGAAATAGCTGAACACTTACAATTAATATCAGGGCTATTCCAGGAAAAAATGTATGGGGGGGGGGTTTGGAAGGCACATTGTATTAATAATACATGGGTGATGGGTATCAGAGCAAATTTTCACACTATTATGCACTATAATTCTCAATTACAATTATGTGGGTTGCAGGTGCTAACAAAAACTGTCTTCCAACCCTCCCATACATTTTTTTCTGGAATAGCCCTCAGCCAAAATATATTCAAAATATGGGACCAATCCAAAAGTTATACTTTGTCAACTATTTTCATTTTGATTTCTATTAAATTTATGGAAAATTGTTGTAATATATATAATTCCTTATCTCTTTTTGAAAAGTTAAATAAAGTCCCGTGCAATCAAGTTTTATATGGGTGGAAAGGGAAACAGTGTTTGTTGTTTTAACATTTCTTTCGTTTTATCGTGAAATAAACCAGAATAGAAATGCATACATGTGCTACTTTTCTGGTTCTACATAAATTAATTTCAAACGAGAGAAATATGTACCAAACACTGCCTACAATTGAAAGTAATGGGGCTTGTTTTTGAAATAAAGTTATTCAAATTAAATATCCAGTCCTAGTCTACAATTAGAGAATTTTTCATCAGTATATAACCATGATAGAGACCACATTATTTTTTTGTGTTCAGAAAATTTGCATTTATAATATTACTGTTACATGGAGGACATAAACAGACACATGATTTTGTTAAGGACACACTTATAAACAATAATTCAATTATAATTACTTTAGATGTACCATGTTTGTGTGAGCAAGATTTTCACTGTGAGTAATAGTAGTAAGATTGTTTTGGAGGTTATGACTGCATAATGATAATTATTCTGTGATGTCTGTTAAACTTGTACTTTAACCTCAGTGGAAATAAAATCAAATGAAATCTAACCTATTTTGAGTTGTTATATTTATATGATTGTTAGTAATTGCTTTATAGTTAAAGAAGCTGTTTGTAAGAGTCAATTGGGTAAACTTACAAGTTGGTTGTATATTGTGGTGGATTGAGATGGGACAGTAGTAATTGCTTTATAGTTAAAGAAGCTGTTTGTAAGAGTCAATTGGGTAAACTTACAAGTTGGTTGTATATTGTGGTGGATTGAGATGGGACAGTAGTAATTGCTTTATAGTTAAAGAAGCTGTTTGTAAGAGTCAATTGGGTAAACTTACAAGTTGGTTGTATATTGTGGTGGATTGAGATGGGACAGTAGTAATTGCTTTATAGTTAAAGAAGCTGTTTGTAAGAGTCAATTGGGTAAACTTACAAGTTGGTTGTATATTGTGGTGGATTGAGATGGGACAGTAGTAATTGCTGTATAGTTAAAGAAGCTGTTTGTAAGAGTCAATTGGGTAAACTTACAAGTTGGTTGTATATTGTGGTGGATTGAGATGGGACAGTAGTAATTGCTTTATAGTTAAAGAAGCTGTTTGTAAGAGTCAATTGGGTAAACTTACAAGTTGGTTGTATATTGTGGTGGATTGAGATGGGACAGTAGTAATTGCTGTATAGTTAAAGAAGCTGTTTGTAAGAGTCAATTGGGTAAACTTACAAGTTGGTTGTATATTGTGGTGGATTGAGATGGGACAGTAGTAATTGCTGTATAGTTAAAGAAGCTGTTTGTAAGAGTCAATTGGGTAAACTTACAAGTTGGTTGTATATTGTGGTGGATTGAGATGGGACAGTAGTAATTGCTTTATAGTTAAAGAAGCTGTTTGTAAGAGTCAATTGGGTAAACTTACAAGTTGGTTGTATATTGTGGTGGATTGAGATGGGACAGTAGTAATTGCTTTATAGTTAAAGAAGCTGTTTGTAAGAGTCAATTGGGTAAACTTACAAGTTGGTTGTATATTGTGGTGGATTGAGATGGGACAGTAGTAATTGCTGTATAGTTAAAGAAGCTGTTTGTAAGAGTCAATTGGGTAAACTTACAAGTTGGTTGTATATTGTGGTGGATTGAGATGGGACAGTAGTAATTGCTTTATAGTTAAAGAAGCTGTTTGTAAGAGTCAATTGGGTAAACTTACAAGTTGGTTGTATATTGTGGTGGATTGAGATGGGACAGTAGTAATTGCTGTATAGTTAAAGAAGCTGTTTGTAAGAGTCAATTGGGTAAACTTACAAGTTGGTTGTATATTGTGGTGGATTGAGATGGGACAGTAGTAATTGCTTTATAGTTAAAGAAGCTGTTTGTAAGAGTCAATTGGGTAAACTTACAAGTTGGTTGTATATTGTGGTGGATTGAGATGGGACAGTAGTAATTGCTGTATAGTTAAAGAAGCTGTTTGTAAGAGTCAATTGGGTAAACTTACAAGTTGGTTGTATATTGTGGTGGATTGAGATGGGACAGTAGTAATTGCTTTATAGTTAAAGAAGCTGTTTGTAAGTGTCAATTGGGTAAACTTACAAGTTGGTTGTATATTGTGGTGGATTGAGATGGGACAGTAGTAATTGCTTTATAGTTTAAAGAAGCTGTTTGTAAGTGTCAATTGGGTAAACTTACAAGTTGGTTGTATATTGTGGTGGATTGAGATGGGACAGTAGTAATTGCTTTATAGTTAAAGAAGCTGTTTGTAAGAGTCAATTGGGTAAACTTACAAGTTGGTTGTATATTGTGGTGGATTGAGATGGGACAGTAGTAATTGCTGTATAGTTAAAGAAGCTGTTTGTAAGAGTCAATTGGGTAAACTTACAAGTTGGTTGTATATTGTGGTGGATTGAGATGGGACAGTAGTAATTGCTGTATAGTTAAAGAAGCTGTTTGTAAGAGTCAATTGGGTAAACTTACAAGTTGGTTGTATATTGTGGTGGATTGAGATGGGACAGTAGTAATTGCTTTATAGTTAAAGAAGCTGTTTGTAAGAGTCAATTGGGTAAACTTACAAGTTGGTTGTATATTGTGGTGGATTGAGATGGGACAGTAGTAATTGCTTTATAGTTAAAGAAGCTGTTTGTAAGAGTCAATTGGGTAAACTTACAAGTTGGTTGTATATTGTGGTGGATTGAGATGGGACAGTAGTAATTGCTGTATAGTTAAAGAAGCTGTTTGTAAGAGTCAATTGGGTAAACTTACAAGTTGGTTGTATATTGTGGTGGATTGAGATGGGACAGTAGTAATTGCTTTATAGTTAAAGAAGCTGTTTGTAAGAGTCAATTGGGTAAACTTACAAGTTGGTTGTATATTGTGGTGGATTGAGATGGGACAGTAGTAATTGCTGTATAGTTAAAGAAGCTGTTTGTAAGAGTCAATTGGGTAAACTTACAAGTTGGTTGTATATTGTGGTGGATTGAGATGGGACAGTAGTAATTGCTTTATAGTTAAAGAAGCTGTTTGTAAGAGTCAATTGGGTAAACTTACAAGTTGGTTGTATATTGTGGTGGATTGAGATGGGACAGTAGTAATTGCTGTATAGTTAAAGAAGCTGTTTGTAAGAGTCAATTGGGTAAACTTACAAGTTGGTTGTATATTGTGGTGGATTGAGATGGGACAGTAGTAATTGCTTTATAGTTAAAGAAGCTGTTTGTAAGTGTCAATTGGGTAAACTTACAAGTTGGTTGTATATTGTGGTGGATTGAGATGGGACAGTAGTAATTGCTTTATAGTTTAAAGAAGCTGTTTGTAAGTGTCAATTGGGTAAACTTACAAGTTGGTTGTATATTGTGGTGGATTGAGATGGGACAGCATTCTCTAGAGTTACATAAAGGTCACAGAACTGGGATTTTATTGATGTTCTTCATCTAGAGCATTACCCAAAGGTCTAAAGGCTAAAAAACTCTCATCCAAAAGCTATAGCAAGATATAAGAAGATCAAATGCCCCATTGCATCAACTTCGATTGTCATTAATTACTGCCACAATTCTTTTTAAAATTAATAATCTGATATGATTTCCATTTGCACATTGCATGTATTTGTCATTTTGTTTATTTTCTTTGGTTACATTTTCTGACATCAGACTCGGACTTCTCTTGAATTGCATTTAAAATGTACGTATTGTTATGCGTTTACTTTCTACATTGGCTAGAGGTATAGGGGGAGGGTTGAGATCTCATAAACATGTTTAACCCCGCTGCATTTTTATATGACCGCAAAATTTGAAAATTTTTTCGTCGTATATTGCTATCACGTTGGCGTCGTCTTCTGCGTCGTCGTCGTCGTCCAAATACTTTTAGTTTTCGCACTCTAACTTTAGTAATAGTGAATAGAAATCTATGAAATTTTAACACAAGGTTTATAACCACAAAAGGAAGGTCGGTATTGATTTTGGGAGTTTTGGTCCCATCATTTTAGGAATTAGGGGCCAAAAAGGGCCCAAATAAGCATTTTCTTGGTTTTTGCACTATAACTTTAGTTTAAGTAAATAGAAATCTATGAAATTTTGACACAAGGTTTATGACCACAAGAGAAAGGTTGGTATTGATTTTGGGAGTTTTGGTTTCAACAGTTTAGGAATTAGGGGCCAAAAAAGGGCCCAAATAACCATTATTCTTGGTTTTTCGCACAATAACTTTAGTTTAAGTAAATAGAAATCAATGAAATTTAAACACAATGTTTATGACAACAAAAGGAAGGTTGGTATTGATTTTAGGAGTTTTAGTTTCAACAGTTTAGGAATTAGGGACCAAAAAGGGACCCAAATATGCATTTTTCTTGGTTTTTGCACCTTAACTTTAGTATAAGTAAATAGAAATCTATGAAATTTAAACACAAGGTTTATGACCATAAAAGGAAGGTTGGTATTGATTTTGGGAGTTTTGGTCCCAACAGTTTACGAATAAGGGGACCAAAGGGTCCAAAATAAGACTTTGTTTGATTTCATCAAAATTGAATAATTGGGGTTCTTAGACATGCTGAATCTAACTGTGTATGTAGATTCTTAACTTTTGGTCCCGTTTTCAAATTGGTCTACATTAAGGTCCAAAGGGTCCAAAATTAAACTTAGTTTGATTTTGACAAAAAATGAATCGGTTGGGTTCTTTGATATGCTGAATCTAAAAATGTACTTAGATTCTTGATTATTGGCCCAGTTTTCAAGTTGGTCTAAATCAGGGTCCAAAATTAAACTTTGTTTGATTTCATCAAAAATTGAATAAATGGGGTTCTTTGATATCCCAAATCTAACTGTGTATGTAGATTCTTCATTTTTGGTCCTGTTTTCAAATTGGTCTACATTAAAGTCCAAAGGGTCCAAAATTAAACTAAGTTTGATTTTAACAAAAATTGAAATCTTGGGGTTCTTTGATATGCTGAATCCCAACATGTACTTAGATTTTTGATTATGGGCCCAGTTTTCAAGTTGGTCCAAATCAGTATCTAAAATTATTATATTAAGTATTGTGCAATAGCAATTCTTTTCAATTGCACAGTATTGCGCAATGGCAAGAAATATCTAATTGCACAATATTGTGAAATAGCAAATTTTTTTTTAATTAGAGTTATCTTTCTTTGTCCAGAATAGTAAGCAAGAAATATCTAATTGCACAATCTTCTGCAATAGCAAGAATTGTTTTTAATTTGAGTTATCTTTCTTTGTCCACAATCAACTTAAATCTTTTTTATATACAATATACAATGTATATTCACTTTTTACTACCAACTGATAAATTAAAATAATCTTTACCATTCAGTGATAACAAGCAGTTTTTTTACATCTTAATATTTTATGATGTATTTAAATGAGTAGTTATTGTTGCAAACTCCATTAGAAATTTTAATTGAGATTAGTTTTGGAATAAGGGAAAGGGGGATGGATGTGATTAAAAAAATTGGGTTCAATTTTTCTCATTTGAAATTTCATAAATAAAAAGAAAATTTCTTCAAACATTTTTTTGAGAGGATTAATATTCAACAGCATAGTGAATTGCTCTAAGAGAAAACAAAAAATTTAAGTTCATTAGAACACATTCATTCTGTATCAGAAACCTCTGCTGTGTCAACTATTTAATCACAATCCAAATTTAGAGCTGAATCCAGCTTGAATGTTGTGTCCATACTTGCCCCAACCGTTCAGGGTTCAACCTCTGTGGTCGTATAAAGCTACACCCTGCGGAGCATCTGGTTGCGCCTGTCCCAAGTCAGGAGCCTCTGGTCTTTGTTAGTCTTGTATTATTTTAATTTTAGTTTCTTGTGTACAATTTGGAAATTAATATGGCGTTCATTATCACTGAACTAGTATATATTTGTTTAGGGGCCAGCTGAAGGACACCTATAGGTGCGGGAATTTCTCGTTACATTGAAGACCTGTTGGTGACCTTCCGCTGTTGTTTTTTCTATGGTCGGGTTGTTGTCTCTTTGATAAATTCCCCATTTCCATTCTCAATTTTATTTGGATTCTGGAATAACTTTTATTAGGTATGCTGCAGACCAGGGTCAACATTGACTGTGGGAATTGCAACCTCATCACTATAGCACAATTATGTCACTCTCTGATGCAGAAAAATCACATTCAAACAAAAATGTGTCTATCGAACATGAAAACCCCACTCGCACCATCTTTTTCCATGTTCAGTGGACTGTGAAATTGGGTTAAATACTAATTTTGCTTTCATATTGGAAAGATCATATCATAGGGAACATGTGTACTAAGTTTCAAGTTGAATGAACTTCCAACTGCATCAATCAAAGCACTGTAAGTGCTGTAGTCAGTTAACCAAAAATCAAGGCAAACATAATTATGAAAACTAGGGCAGTGTTGCTTCAATTTTTATGCCCATTTATGGGCATTATGTTTTCATGTTTCGTTCGTTTGTTCATCTATCTGTCCCGCTTCAGGTTAATGTTTTTGGTCCATGTAGTTTTTGGTGAAGTTTAAGTCCAATTAACTTGAAACTTAGTACACATGTTCCTTATGACATGATCTTTCTAATTTTAATGCCAAATTCAAGTTTTTAGACAGAAAAACATAGTGCCCATAAAAGGACATTACAAGAGGTAAGTCTTTTCTTCAATACTGACAAGACTGATACAACAATAACCAACAATAGAACATGGCACCATCATCGTATAATAGGTAGACAATTAAAACAAGGTGACTGACTGAAAATTTTATTCACTTGAATGTAGAATTTTAAAGTATAGAAAAATAGTTTGATGTGCTTACTTTATTAATTCAAACATGTCATCAAACATAAAAGGCAAACTGCATCTTATTTTATGATACTGAAGTGAAAATATGATGTGATATTAAAGTATGGTTGTGTTTGTGTCTTTGTCCTTTTGTAGTCACAACATTTTCTACCCCAAACCATGCATATTTTTGCAGAATAAAATCTTCCCATCTTGCTGCATGTTGTGTTGTATTTGAGTAATTTTTATTTAAAAGTCTTAATAAAAACTTGATAATCTCCATAACATACCACAAGAAATGCAGGATGACCAGAAAATTGGTAATTTTGTCCTCTAAGGTTTAAAAATAATAATATCAAATCTTAAACAGTCATTAATTTATCAATTGTCCTCGACATTGTCACATGATTGTGTGATTAAGAGCTTGATATACTAGCTATATACACATGTCTATTGTTGACAACACTGTGTTGACCTCTAGATGTCTTTGTTCTTTTTTTAGTCCTTGTTTTTTTTTCTCAGTTATGTATAACCCATAGCTTTAATAAATATTTTACATTTAACAAAAAAAATAATATGCAGATAAGTTTTTTCTTTCTTTTATTGAAAATAAATATATTCCTTCATTCTCCCACACCACAAGCTGTTGAAAAAAAATGTTACTGGTCATAAAAAAATATACAAATCTATCCAAATACACAATTTGGTCCTTAAATACTAAAATAACCCTGAACTTTTACAATCTAATAATCCAGCTATAAACTTCTTATTTGTGGTCCGGAGATTTTTGTATCCTTCATTAAATACTATATTTTATGATGGCTATCATGATCATGTTTTAGATTTAGGAGTATCTTCTTGTTCATCTTAAGAAAAGGCAACAAATATTAACTATAAGTGTAAACTGCAATGTTTTTTCTCTGATTTAAACCAATTTCAAGAGCAACATAGTTTGACTCTTTGAACCTATTAAAATTATTTTACATTTCATGCACTTTTGAGAAATGTGACTTGTAAATTCAGAAATTAATGCAGGTGTTTATTATTTTGAATCCTTGACCTCTAATAAAGTTTTTGAATTCTAATAATTGCAATTTCAAAAATTTTATGAGGGAAAAATTGCTGAAATAATGAACACCAGCTTCTATTATTGCGAAACCTGGTACTGTCACATTTTTCGCATTTATAATGACAATCAAAATATTTCTGAGTTTACAGTATCTTTACTGATAAATATAATATAAAATTTACTCAAACACCAGGCTATTAACAACAATGAAATAAATATACAATCTAAATACATTTTGTGCATTGTAGGATTACAGATTTTTCCTGAAAAAGAAAAACTTTCAACTAAATATAATATTGTTCTAAAACAAAGAAATTACAGGAATAATTCATTTCTCATGACTACACAAGAAACAAGTCCCCTTTAATTACTGTAGAGGTAATATGTAAACATTTCAATTGTTTTACATGGTCAATCTAACAGTTTGGGTTTTAAAAACTTGAGCAGTGAACCACAAGTATCATATAGGTTCATAACTATCTCAGAAATCAAATTCTAAGTTGAAATAATGGTCTTAAATTTTCTTTAGATAAAATCTATTATGTCACTTCACTTATAAAAAAAGAATTACAAAATAAAATTCAAAATTATGCATTCCTGGGACTATGTCTTTTATCGTTAAGTACACTCTCTTTTTATAAAAGTCATACTTTGAAAATAAAAATCCTGTTGGCCCATCATAACCTGTATCAAAAATCTGTTGGGATAGAGCAGGTATTTTTAGTATTAGTTTTTGGAAAACAATTCATAAAATTGTACATGTTGTAACTGTTTCAATTTTTTTGCGTTTTTAATTCTTATGTGTTTATAGGGAGTTGTGTAAATGTGTTCATATTATTATTTTAACGACTAGTACAATGTACTGGCAGAATCATGAGAAAATGCAACAATTCATTTTAAAATGTACACATTTGCTAAATAATCATATTTCAATAAAATTAATCCTCAAATATTTAACACCCAAACAACATTTTCATCATAACAGAAACAATATCAAAATATCTACAAATACCCTAACAGTCTAACAACAACTATAAAAAAAGTAAAACTCAGACAAAAGTAAAATAACAAAAATACAGAACTCCAAGGAAAATTCTAAACAGAAGGTTTGACAAAAAAGAAGAAAACATAGTAGGCTGCAATATAAATTATCCTCAAAATATATCAATATTTATTAAAGGACATTGATATTGTGCACAGGATTACATAAACACATATTGTTTATGTGTTTTGTGTGTTTAAATGCATTTTCTGTTTAGAAACATGATTTTAACTATTGCCTATGCAGAAATCAAGATTTTCACTAAATTTCCTTGACCGTAAACAAAATTAGATGATCCTAATGATAGGCAATATAAAAAAGATGGCTTTAACAAAGGAGTAGGGGCATTAAGGCCTAGTTTTGGCCCAAGAAAATAAAATGTTTGATAACCATTTCAAATTGGCACATAATGTTTAGAAATGCATAGGGTCAAGAAATATAAATTAAAAACGGAAAGATTTTTATCTGCTGACGTCACAATTACGTCATAATATGTATTGTTTTCACAAAAACGATGAAAAATATAGAATTTATGCAGTTTTCTATCATTATTTCCTTTGAGGAAACATCCTGCGCAGCTGAGAAACAACAAATTAATTTAACAGAAGCTTTATTATGACTATTGGCATACTCTCACCAAATATAAATTTGTTTCTTGGGTGCGCACATACTTTTTCAATCTAAAATATACTTAAAATTTGATGAAAAAACAAGGACAATCAAGAAATTTAACAAAATATGCAAATTAGGTCATGATTCGTTGCCATGGTAACTTGTTCGATGTCAAATTTGTTTTGTTTTTCTTAGTACCTTATTCCTAAGTCATGTTTTTAGTAATATAAAAATATGTATGATAACTTTTAAATTTGCAGTAATTTTTGGGCCAAATAAGGGCCTTATTGCCCCTACTCCTTTAGTCTACAAACTGTCTGATCTAGTAAATATATCTTAAATATAAAATCAATAACAAAATAACAAATAAAATGGAATGTAAATTAGAGCACCTTTCTGTAGGCAACAATATATCATGGACATAAAATAATCTACCTAAACATTTAGCAGTATGAGGATATATATTATTTTTTTGCAATCAGAAGCAGAGCAAATACTATATAAATATATGACAATTTATTTAACATTTTATATCTGTATTATATAAAATGACAACTCTATAGAAGCTGCTTGAGATAAAGGATAGCTTGCAAGCAGTATTCCAATATATTGCTAATATACAAATGCTGATTAAAGGAAGAGAAAATGATAAAGACAGGCAGAAATTGATAATTTTTCTCATCCTTTTTTTAGTGTTCTGTAATTTCTTATTTGAATACATATTACTTGCATGAAAACCCAATCTCAACTAAAAATGAAACCCTTTTGAAGCCATTCATTCCTTGGTTATCGCCATTTTAATAACATCAATGTCATGTAAGACCATGCCTTTCAAACACTTGTCCTTCCTCAGGGTATAAAACAACCACATTTAGAATTCACATGATCACAACTACACCAATCAGAATACTGAGATTCAATGAAATAAACATATGATTTTTTTTTAAATGAATGAAATATAACAAATATGTCAAAGTTCAGAATGTTGACTGATCTGTAAAACAAATAAAAAAATAACAAAAAGGCAAACAATGGCAACATAAAATTCAACGATCTCTCACCACACTCTTGAATACACACTAGGAGTACAAATAGATAATTTGATTTATTGCACTGAGCTGACAAAAAATAGAGGATAGGTGGGGTTCAGAAAAAACAAATTCTTACAAATAAGAAGATTGTTATAGTTATTTAAACATACAACTCATGGAATTTTAATCAATAGCTGTTCAATATTTTTTATCTGAGTGAAAGGAGTAGGTCCGGTAAGAACCAATTTTGGCCTCAAATTTCAGGTTTATCCGACGAAAGATTTTGACCTCTTTTTAACCACTTAAATGCCTATTTCATTTGAATCAATTAGTTGATGTGAAAGATTTTAACTGATTGAGTCATTAAAAACGATCCGATTTAAGCTCAAATATGAAAAATCTACCAAATATATAAGTCGAAAAATGCCACTTTTCAGATGGTTTTCGTCAAAAATGAAAGTGGCCGCATCCGTGTTCATCCAAAACCTTTATATATGTTATGTATTATCATAAAATACAACTCACATTTCAATATTAAGGATGAACACGAATGCGGCCACTTTCGTTTTACACGAAAACCGTCTAAAATTTAACTAAAATGATAGAATTGTGAAGATTTCAGTAATTTAGCGTGACTTAATGGTGCTAGTACTCGATATTTGTGCATTTTATTGCCAAAAACAACCCATATTTATGTAGCAGAAGCATTCTACTGTCCAATAAATAACTAAAAGTTTACATTTTAACAATTTTGTAAAACTGCTATATTTTGGGGCCAAAATGTGGTCTAACCGGACCGGACCTACTCCTTTATTTAATATCTGAAACCAAACCAAAGTGACAGTAATTGCTATGTAAAAGCTGTCTAAATTGTGACTAGAGGGATTCAATGTATCCACATCTGAAATCTGACAATTTGCCAAAAATAGCGGACAAATGTACCCCAATATTGACCTTTTCAACCCGAAGAAATTCTCTTACCAGTTTATCATTAAATTTCTGAGATCATCAAAGACGTTTAAATTATTAAAATAATTTCCACCAATGAGAGATTTAAAAAAAAATTATAGAAATTATTTTTAGAACACAAGATTTTTAACAAGAGAAATGTCTGTGAACAGTAAAGTTATACATTTTTTGTAAAAGTACTTCATTCTACCTGTAATACACATGAAACTTACAACCACACAAATAAAAAATCTAATTAACAACTAACAAATTCTGCTGATAAGCTTATAAACATTAATAAAGATAAACGCAAGCTTGAAAAGTCTTTTCTTGCAATCTCATCAACAATAATTTATACTTTTTTAACTAAAATATGACTTAAAGTTACTTTTATATAAACAATTAATATTCTATTAAATTATATGACTAAATCTGAATAACCAAAAATTTAATTTAAAATATAAAAGATATTCACAAAATACTTTAAAAATTTTTTTATCCTTAATTTTGGTAATATTACAATGAAGTTGGTTTGGTTATCAATATATATATAGCTTCATATTTAGAAAAGTTTGACATATTTTTCTATCTTAATCTATTTTTTCCTTATCAAAATATCTTTTAGTG
This sequence comes from Mytilus trossulus, assembly GCF_036588685.1. Classification (NCBI taxonomy): domain Eukaryota; kingdom Metazoa; phylum Mollusca; class Bivalvia; order Mytilida; family Mytilidae; genus Mytilus; species Mytilus trossulus. The sequence continues at coordinate 94,257,309 of NC_086376.1, read as the reverse complement.
ACTGATAATAAATATTGTATTCCACATACCTTTTATATTAATCTACTTTTTATATTAAAAAATACACAATCAGTTGAAATTGAGAAAAAACAAAATGATGAATCTTAATAATACCAAAATTACATTATAATTATCAAAGGAAAAATCCTGAAGTACACTAATTTATTCATATCATGGTTTCTACTTCTGAAATGAATTTAGTTATTCATTAGGAGTAATGTATTGGTCAAAAGTAACATTTGAATTCTCTAAATAATAATGACAGATTGTTTACAGTGAAAACAGAGGGAATAAATGTGAAAACTAAAACAAGTCGTCCATTAACTCAATTTTCCTAATTCTGCCTTTTTAAAGATTTCTGCAGCAGTAAATATAAAAGAGTCTATGATACCAGCTACTGTAAATGTTCCTCCAACTATGGCACACACCTAAAATGGAAATAATTAATAACAATTAACAATGAACTGTGGATTCATTTATTTTCATAAATATTTGATTTCATGGTTCTGCCAAATATGTATGGTAGTATGTATTGTGTAATCAATGTTTCAGAGTTGGTATTATCCAATCCATTATTTTTGAGTTTGTAACCTTTGATAGGAATATATAGTTTTATTCAGTAATATATGTTTGTTGTCAGTTCAGACACTTGAATTATAATATAACCTATCATTACTTACTGTTGTGAGGAAGGTATAAAATGGTTTGTTCTTTTCAATATATCTAACTGTGATGGGACTGAGTTCATATCTAAACCATATAGCAGGTACTACACGCCCACCATGGCCATACTGGATGACTTACCGTTGTAAGGAAAGTATAAAATGGTTTGTTCTTTTCAATATATCTAACTGTGATGGGACTGAGTTCATATCTAAACCATATAGCAGGTACTACACGTCCTCCGTGACCATACTGCATCACTTCCTACAAAATATACCATGTCATAAAATCAAGACCTGGTCCAGCTTTATCAGGTTGGGTACAAACCCTCTAGTCTGTTGTATTTCTAACTTTCTATTAAAACATGCAAAAAGTTACTGATAAACAAAATTAAGGTACAATATTCTAGCTTTATAATTGTAATGCCTTTCTGAAATTTTTTGTTTTAACATTTCTATTTGTACACTTGTCAATAAATCATGTGAACATTTTCCACAATGCTATCTTGACAGCAATGGCTGCTATCTCAGTATCTGAGTTAAAAGGTGGTATAAGATTGCACAATAACTCAATCTTATCAATTGTTACAAAGTCTTGTTCTTTCATGGGAACTTTATTAATTTAAACAAGATGGTATACCGGTAATGCAAAATTCAGTTATTGATAAAATTTCTTTTTCACAAATTAAGATCCTAACATGTGATTGTATAAGAACTTTAAGAAAGAGTTTCTTAAGTAAATTGATAACATAAATGAGGGTGTTTCTATTTGTTCCACAAAAAAAACTATTTTAAATTTTGCTCTCTTTAGATACTATCACCATTCTACATATTCAATAACAACTGCTTGGATTAATAAACATGTGTACCATTATCACCACATCAACTAAAGGTTCATCTACACACCTCAAGCTTTACAAGGAGAGCATTTCACTAATGCAAAGCTACCTTTAGTTTGCCAGCAGGACCTCACAGACATATATATACCTGGTCACGTCTACTGTGTTTTTGTTAAATGTATTTCTATTTGTATTCAACTGATGAGTTAAGCCTTTTTCAGTTGATTTTTATAGATAATAGCTTGTTCTTGTGTTGTACTGTTATACCACTGTCCTAGGTTAGGGGGAGGGTTGGGATCCCGCTAACATGTTTAACTCCATCACATTCTATATGTATACGCCTGTCCCAAGTCAGGAGCCTGTAATTTAGTGGTCTGACCTTCTCTTTTGGATAATTGTCTCATTGGCAATCGTACCACATTTTCATAAACATGTATATAATATATATATTTCTGTATATAAAAATTCTTATCTTAAGATTAAATCTCTTTTTAACAATGCAGGTCGATGAATTTTTTTTGCAGAAATTATTTGAACACCTTCAATAAATAGATATACTTGTTTGTGTACACTTTGCTAAAATCACATGCTCATCTTATAAAGTAGAAATTTTATAAAAATTCAAACAAATCAATCTTGGCTAACTCATGTTAGTAAAATATGTTAAGCAACTACATGCTTTTGAGACACCGACATTAGTTTAAGGGCATATGATACAGTTACAGGGGAGTTAATGATGTTGCTAACGTAAATTGTTATTTTCGCGAAGTCAAACTATGACTTATCGAGAAAAGATTCAGTTTTCAACTGATTTTTATCATTCAAACTTATTTAACTTGAAAACAAGTTAATGGACCCCTCTGTTTTAAACTGCCATTTGGTTTGATTTTGTGAGAAGATTATGTGTGCCAATTTTCATAAAACCATAAATAGTGCAACTTTTTTTAAAATTTGATAAATATACAGCGAAAAATGATGTTTTTTTGCTAAATTCATGAACATTTGATAAATATGAGTTATTTCTTATAAAATACAGAAATTACAAATTATCTAACAAAAAAAGTTATGTCTTTCTTTTGGAAGGGAAAATACAGCCACAAATCGAATTTTGAGCAAATATACCAAATTCCGACCTCATTTTCCTCAAAATGTAGCACATGAAGGTATATCTTATATTTCATATTTGATTTAATCAGGTAAAAAAAGACTATATGGAATATTTTATGAAAATATGATAAAAACTCTATCGTATGCCCTTAACATTCAGAAACCATCCTATAAAGATCACTGGCCTGTATTATTTCTGTACCTTAGCATTACATGCATAAAAACTCTTTTCCAATTCAAGAAATCTGAAAATGAAGTGGTCTATCAAACTGATTCTTTTGATGTGTTATAAAAATATGTGTTTAAAGGGACACATTTCAGATAGGTAATATAAGTTTTATGATCCCAGGTCACAAAAAAATGTGTTTCAATAATTTGTTGAACCTCTGACTGTAACTTTGACTCTATAAAGCCAAAGGAAACACACATTTAATTTTTTTTTTTTTAAATGACCTATAACAAGGAACAATTCTAAGACATGCTTTATATTAGTACTTAAAAAAGTAACCAAAAAACTGTGGTTATCTCCCTTGTTCCAATTTCTTTTTCATTTAGCATGCATGTTGTAATACAAACCCTGTAAGAATAAGTGTATTGGTAGGGATAAATGATATTCCTGCTCGTATCTTCATACACACTTGGTACAACTTTAACAATGTAATCGTGTGTTGCTAGTGCTATAAATATACAAAACTCCGAAAATAAGTTGAATATCACACATAAAATTTAGGTTCATCCATAATTGTTTCAAGTCGCATCTATTCTAAGTAAACAGAAATGTTTTCTTAACCATGACAAAGTCTTAACGTAAATGAGGCAAAAACAAAAATATAAATTTTCTTGAGAAATGATTCAGCTCATAAATTTTTAATTTTAACGAAACAAAATCCAAGCGACAAAATAGATGTGACTTGCAACAGTTGACACATTTAGAACAGTAACCATTTTCTCAAAAATAGTTGCCTTGATTTGTTCGAAAAATTTGACACTATTCAAATAGGAAAGAAACATTTAAATATTAGCCTGCTTGTCTGTCAAAGTGTTTTCAATAAACAATAATGTGAATAACTAAAGCATGCATAGTGGTTCTATAGACCAAAGCATACGGAGAAAAACAATAATCAAAAGTTATTTAATCAAAACTGATACAGCAATTTAAAAATGCTCTATTAAAAACACTAAGACAAACATTAATTGAAAGCAGAAACAATTTACTTTTATTTAATGAAAGAGTAAAAACAGAGCTAGCACTTGATTTCCTTGATGAGAAAATGGTTACCGTCTGATAATAGGTTAATTCACATATAAGGATTGTGACATGCACATCCCTGCACATACTAACCCTATAGGAGTATGTATACTGGTAAGGGTATCCTACATTTCCCCTCTTATCTTCATAAACAGATGGAACGATTTTTACAATGTAGTTATGAGTGGCTAAAGCTAAAAAGAAGAAAATTTATTGAAAAAAAATGAAAAAAGTAAGAAAAGACTGCCCAAAGAAATTCATTTTAATTCTGCATACGGAAATGTGATATTAGGTGAATACGTACAAAAAATTTGTCACAACATATACCAGGATATAACTTCATACCCTTGTTGAAAAACTTTAAAATAAAGGAATTCTCAAAAGCTCAAGAGCTGAACGTTATTTTTAGAAAAGAACTTTAAGTCCTTTGAGTGCTGTATATCCTATAAATACAGGTATTGATAAATCAACAGGTTTTAGGGTGAAGTCGGAAACTTTGTTGTGAGCTGACAGACTGATAAACAAAGAGAGAGAGTTCAAATCTATAATTTGTTTGATTTTACTGAATAAATAATAATAATTACAAATACATAGGTAATCAGTGTAAGAAAACATGAGTATAATACCTTTAACAAAAATCTTTTAAAGCAAGAAAAAGTTGTGTCACTAACACAGTTAAAAGGGATTTTTTTGTCCAGTCAACTTTTGAAAGTGTGATAGCAAAATAAATAATATTTTTTCTGTATCTTTGAAATGTATCTGTTTATTTTGAATATATTAAAAATGTTGATCCTGCTGTAATTTGTGTCTGCCTAGTTCATATGTAATGGAAAAGTCTATTTAAATATTTCAAATCACCTGTATTTTTTTCACCATTTTTTTAGTGTTTGCAACTGTACCAAGTCAGAACATCACAAATGTCTGTTATTTTCGTCAAGTAAAGGTCTTTAAAGTTTGGTTAGATGGTTAAAGTCTTGTTTTTAATGATACAAATTCTTTTTTGGTATAGTTTTGTAACAATTAAGGGTTAAAGTCACAAATAGAATGGTCTCCCTTCTTTCAATACTCTAGATTTGGGTTTTCATGGTTACATAGGTGTTTATTAAAACAAGAGGCTCTCAAGAGCCTGAATCGCTCACCTTAATTCTTTTGGTTAAATCTCTCATCAATGATTATTTTGGCTTTTCAATTTATTTAAATGTTTTTTGGATCGTCCTACTTTCTTCAAAAGCCCAAAAAAATAATCATTTTCTCCTATGTTCTATTTTAGCCATAGTAGCTATGTTTCTTGACATACAAGGAAATAAAATATATATAATATTTATACTAGATACTCTGAAACTCATTTAGCCTAAGTTTGGCTGAAATTGATACAGCAGTTTCAAAGGAGAAGATTTTTTAAAGTAAGTCAACATGATGAACAAATTGTGAAAAAAGTCTTTAAAGGGCAATAACTCCTTAAGGGGTCAATTGACAATTTTGGTCAAAGTGACTTAATTGAAGATCTTACTTTGCTGAACATTATTGCTGTTTACAGTTTATTTCTATCTATAATTATATTCAAGATAATAAACAAAAACAACAAAATTTCCTTAAAATTATCAATTCAGGGGCAGCAACCCAACAACAGGTTGTCTGATTCATCTGAAAATTTCAGGGCAGATAGATCTTGACCTGATAAACAATATTACCCAAATGTCAGATTTGCTCTAAATGCTTTGGTTTTGAGTTATAAGCCAAAAACTGCATTTGAACCCTATGTTCTATTTTTAGCAATGGCGACCATGTTTGTTGATAGATCATAACTTCGGATACAATTTACAAACTAGATACCCTAAGGAACATTCAGTTAAAGTTTGGAAGTATTTGGCCCAGTAGTTTCAGAGGAGAAGAATTTTGTAAAAGATTTCTAAGATTTCCGAAAAATGGTTAAAAATTGACTATAAAGGGCAATAACTCCTAAAGGGGTCAACTGACCATTTCCGTCATGTTGACTTATTTGTAAATCTTACTTTGCTGAACATTATTGCTGTTAACACTTTATCTCTATCTATAATAATATTCAAGATAATAACCAAAAACAGCAAAATTTCCTTAAAATTATCAATTCAGGGGCAGCAACCCAACAACAGGTTGTCTGATTCATCTGAAAATTTCAGGGCAGATAGATCTTGACCTGATAAACATTATAACCCCAGGTCAAATTTGCTCTAAATGCTTTGGTTTTTGAGTTATAAGCCAAAAACTGCATTTGACCCCTATGTTCTATTTTTAGCAATGGCGACCATGTTTGTTGATAGATCATAACTTCGGATACAATTTACAAACTAGATACCCTAAGGAACATTCAGTTAAAGTTTGGAAGTATTTTGCCCAGTAGTTTCAGAGAAGATTTTTGTAAAAGATTACTAAGATTTACGAAAAATGGTTAAAAATTGACTATAAAGGGCAATAACTCCTAAAGGGGTCAACTGACCATTTCCGTCATGTTGACTTATTTGTAAATCTTACTTTGCTGAACATTATTCCTGTTTACAGTTTATCTCTATCTATAATTATATTCAAGATAATAACCAAAAACAGCAAAATTTCCTTAAAATTACCAATTCAGGGGCAGCAACCCAACAACGGGTTGTCTGATTCATCTGAAAATTTCAGGGCAGATAGATCTTGACCTGATAAACAATATTATCCCATGTCAGATTTGCTCTAAATGCTTTGGTTTTTGAGTTATAAGCCAAAAACTGCATTTGACCCCTATGTTCTATTTTGAGCAATGGCGACCATGTTTGTTGATAGATCAAAACTTCGGATACAATTTATAAATTAGATACCCTAAGGAACATTCAGTTAAAGTTTGGAAGTATTTGGCCCAGTAGTTTCAGAGGAGAAGATTCTTGAAATAGTTTACGACGACAGACGACGGACGACAGACGACAGACGACGGATGCCAAGTGATGGCATAAGCTCACTTGTCCCTTCGGGACAGGTGAGCTAAAAAAATGTTATTAACTTTAAATATGAATCTGTAAAGTGATTATGCTTATAAAGTAGAATGACTAAATTCTTAAACAATGCCTTCTGGGCATGTGTTACATTTTCTAAGGTCTTATTAAATTTTCAAAGACATTTACAATTTTTACCTGTTTAGAGACTATTAAATACTTTTGTATCTTTGAAGTTAGAACACTTAATTTTGCCTATTTTCAAGACAGAACAGGAAAGGTTCTTCATCTAATTTTTTTGGCCCAATTCCCAAGATTTTGTTCCCTTTAAGGCAAACATTAAAGTTTTTCCCTTTATAAAGATAGAGCACTAATTAATAAAGACCTTTTTCAGACAGAACACTCAGGACATTTTGAACCCCTAAACTTTTTTGTAAAAATAAAATTAGTTATACTTATTTCAGTCATGGTAGCCATGTTCTTACCTTGACCTGCACTTCTATCTACATCTTCTAAGGGATTAAATGATCCTTTAACTTCCTGAAAAAAAAATCATTTCTATTTATGGTGTATTTAGGTTTGTAATGCATTTGTTTTTTCAGGGATGCCAATTTTTGTGTGTTTTTACTATGACTATTCATTGTGCTTAAGTTGGAAGAGGTTCAGTCTGAGCAAAAAAATTGTAATTTATTTGCAGGTTAGGGTAATTTTTTTCTGAGTGATTTTAAATCTTTTGCTTCAGACCTATCATGTTAAAGCATGCAAAAAATAAAATAGCAAAAAATATAGAACTCGGAGTAAAATTCAAAACAGAAAGTCTCTAATCAAACCACAAAATCAGAAGCTCAAACACAGCAAACGAATGGATAACCGGGCCCCCTCTTAGGAAAATTTCTAGATCTGCCACTGATAACAACTGTGACATTACTGTCTATGTACATGCATTTTAACTTCTGGTTTTTGTTTGTTTTGTCAACTGATACCCTATCAATCATTATACATTCAACTCTAAATATACAGGTTTGCTTTCAGAATTTTACTCATTCAAATACTTAATTGACTGTTTATTTACCTTCCCTTCTTGTAAATCCATACCAAACCTGACTTTATGTATCATTAATTGACTGTTTATTTACCTTTCCTTCTTGCAAATCCATACCAAACCTGACTTTATGTATCATTAATTGACTGTTTATTTACCTTTCCTTCTTGTAAATCCATACCAAACCTGACTTTATGTATCATTAATTGACTGTTTATTTACCTTTCCTTCTTGTAAATCCATACCAAACCTGACTTTATGTATCATTAATTGACTGTTTATTTACCTTTCCTTCTTGTAAATCCATACCAAACCTGACTTTATGTATCATTAATTGACTGTTTATTTACCTTTCCTTCTTGTAAATCCATACCAAACCTGACTTTATGTATCATTAATTGACTGTTTATTTACCTTCCCTTCTTGTAAATCCATACCAAACCTGACTTTATGTATCATTAATTGACTGTTTATTTACCTTTCCTTCTTGCAAATCCATACCAAACCTGACTTTATGTATCATTAATTGACTGTTTATTTACCTTTCCTTCTTGTAAATCCATACCAAACCTGACTTTATGTATCATTAATTGACTGTTTATTTACCTTTCCTTCTTGTAAATCCATACCAAACCTGACTTTATGTATCATTAATTGACTGTTTATTTACCTTTCCTTCTTGTAAATCCATACCAAACCTGACTTTATGTATCATTAATTGACTGTTTATTTACCTTTCCTTCTTGTAAATCCATACCAAACCTGACTTTATGTATCATTAATTGACTGTTTATTTACCTTTCCTTCTTGTAAATCCATACCAAACCTGACTTTATGTATCATTAATTGACTGTTTATTTACCTTTCCTTCTTGTAAATCCATACCAAACCTGACTTTATGTATCATTAATTGACTGTTTATTTACCTTTCCTTCTTGTAAATCCATACCAAACCTGACTTTATGTATCATTAATTGACTGTTTATTTACCTTTCCTTCTTGTAAATCCATACCAAACCTGACTTTATGTATCATTAATTGACTGTTTATTTACCTTTCCTTCTTGTAAATCCATACCAAACCTGACTTTATGTATCATTAATTGACTGTTTATTTACCTTTCCTTCTTGTAAATCCATACCAAACCTGACTTTATGTATCATTAATTGACTGTTTATTTACCTTTCCTTCTTGCAAATCCATACCAAACCTGACTTTATGTATCATTAATTGACTGTTTATTTACCTTTCCTTCTTGCAAATCCATACCAAACCTGACTTTATGTATCATTAATTGACTGTTTATTTACCTTTCCTTCTTGCAAATCCATACCAAACCTGACTTTATGTATCATTAATTGACTGTTTATTTACCTTTCCTTCTTGCAAATCCATACCAAACCTGACTTTATGTATCATTAATTGACTGTTTATTTACCTTTCCTTCTTGCAAATCCATACCAAACCTGACTTTATGTATCATTAATTGACTGTTTATTTACCTTTCCTTCTTGCAAATCCATACCAAACCTGACTTTATGTATCATTAATTGACTGTTTATTTACCTTTCCTTCTTGTAAATCCATACCAAACCTGACTTTATGTATCATTAATTGACTGTTTATTTACCTTTCCTTCTTGTAAATCCATACCAAACCTGACTTTATGTATCATTAATTGACTGTTTATTTACCTTTCCTTCTTGTAAATCCATACCAAACCTGACTTTATGTATCATTAATTGACTGTTTATTTACCTTTCCTTCTTGTAAATCCATACCAAACCTGACTTTATGTATCATTAATTGACTGTTTATTTACCTTTCCTTCTTGTAAATCCATACCAAACCTGACTTTATGTATCATTAATTGACTGTTTATTTACCTTTCCTTCTTGTAAATCCATACCAAACCTGACTTTATGTATCATTAATTGACTGTTTATTTACCTTTCCTTCTTGTAAATCCATACCAAACCTGACTTTATGTATCATTAATTGACTGTTTATTTACCTTTCCTTCTTGTAAATCCATACCAAACCTGACTTTATGTATCAATAATTGACTGTTTATTTACCTTTCCTTCTTGTAAATCCATACCAAACCTGACTTTATGTATCATTAATTGACTGTTTATTAACCTTTCCTTCTTGTAAATCCATACCAAACCTGACTTTATGTATCATTAATTGACTGTTTATTTACCTTTCCTTCTTGTAAATCCATACCAAACCTGACTTTATGTATCATTAATTGACTGTTTATTTACCTTTCCTTCTTGTAAATCCATACCAAACCTGACTTTATGTATCATTAATTGACTGTTTATTTACCTTTCCTTCTTGTAAATCCATACCAAACCTGACTTTATGTATCATTAATTGACTGTTTATTTACCTTTCCTTCTTGTAAATCCATACCAAACCTGACTTTATGTATCATTAATTGACTGTTTATTTACCTTTCCTTCTTGTAAATCCATACCAAACCTGACTTTATGTATCATTAATTGACTGTTTATTTACCTTTCCTTCTTGTAAATCCATACCAAACCTGACTTTATGTATCATTAATTGACTGTTTATTTACCTTTCCTTCTTGTAAATCCATACCAAACCTGACTTTATGTATCATTAATTGACTGTTTATTTACCTTTCCCTCTTGTAAATCCATACCAAACCTGACTTTATGTATCATTAATTGACTGTTTATTTACCTTTCCTTCTTGTAAATCCATACCAAACCTGACTTTATGTATCAGATGCGTCATATCAGGATTATCTGGCTGAGTTCTAGAGGAATGAGTCGATACATGAAAGTTACCGGGAACCTGTGAAACAAATAACATAAAAAGTAAAATCACAGAAAATTCAAGGAAATTTCAAAAAGGAAAGTCCCTAATCAAATAGTAAAATCAAAAACCCAAACACATCTAATGAATGGATAACAACTGTCATATTCCTCCTGACTTGGTACAGGAATTTCTTTTGAAAAAAAATGGAAGATTCAACCTGGTCTTATAGCTAGCTTATCCTCTCACTTGTATGTCAGTCGCATAACTTATTTTGTAGTTGTACATGTTAATTGAATCGTAGAAAGGTTTAAATGGTAAATAAATAAATAAGAAATTACATAATGAACTTCAAAATAAAAAAAAAGTCATCATGCGTTATTTTTCCGAGTGCCTGGCAGAGTAAACATAACATACTTGATTTGAACTGATCAGCTGTGGATAACAGAGTGAATATTTGAATGCACATGTCCGACTTTGTAAATAAAAGTTTTAAAGTTTTGGTATCATTGGGCTAATTTTAGTATAATTTTTCCTTTGTCTTATGTTGGAAAATAACATTTGCTGCCAATGTCTAGTTTAACAATACTATACTCATTATTTGGGAGTGCAACATTTTTTGATTCACCAAAACCCAGTATTTTGATTGGTCGATTTTTAAATCTGAGTACAACAATAATACTCAAAGTTTTGTCATACACCATTTGTACACTGCATATAAGAATAACTCATTTCTTACATGAACTACGAAGTTGCATTAATAAATTAATCTTGGTATAAGGGCTATTCCATTAAAATGTATGGGAGGGTAGGAAGGGTCTTTCAAATAATCCCTACAACCAGAAACATTATTTGTTATTTTGCATAATGGTAATAGACGCATACTGAAAAAAGACCCATGACTGACATTTATTAATTAAACTTCCCTTTCTACCCTCTCACATACATTTTAATGGAATAGACTTAAGTTAATTCTGCAAAAACTTACTTTATTGATTACAAAATGTGATTCCATTCTACATCCCTTCCCTTCATTTACTTCGATCTTTTGTGTGTCATCTTGAAAACCAACTTCATGTCTGCCCATATCATCTTGAATATCTATACCCACATCTGAAAATATTGAAAGAAAAAGTAAATATGGGACTCTTCTGTAACATTTTTTGTGTTATAATATTAATATAATGATAACATTTTATGACATTAACACTTTGGTATAATTTTGTGGACATGATGTCATAATAAATCATTTAATTTTAACCTGAGGAAAATATTAAATATTACAGACTTCAAATACCTATCAAGTAATCCTACCAAGCTACACTATTAAACTATTTATCATACTCATTTGAAAATAATAAAAGTAATGGCATGAACAAAGGAAAGGGGATAAAGGTTTGTTGTTATTTAAGGTTCCACTAAAGTCAAAATATAGGACACTTTATAAACATCTAAACTTTGTCTGTATTTTTCAACCTGTAATGAATAAAGTCATAAACTATGAGAACATATGTTCTTTTAAACATACTAAACATAAACACACGGTGTGAATTGTAAATAAACTTGAAATTGTTATGTTGTGGCCAAACCAGTTATTAGGGTGAATAATAAATTTTCAAAACAATCTGGAGGCCTGCTAGATGACTTAACTTGATTAAAATAAATATGGACGAATACCGTTACATGTAATGCAGTACAAATGTTGATTTTTCGAGTTTCAGTTAATTTCATGTGTCTCAGTGAATGAATAACTAAGGTACAATACAGAAATTGGACAAATATGCCATTGCGCTTACAATATTTCTGCGACAAAACAACATTAGCATGTACTGCATTACATGTAACGGTATTTGTCAGCAAACTTAATTTGCTACCATCAAATTACCAATTGATGCAGTCGGAGCTTAAAATACAATCCAGTTACCTCCTTATTAGAATTTACTGGTGAAAATTCAAATGAAATATTTTAATGATACATTATCTTTTCTTAGTTTGCATGTTGGAGTAGTTTCTTAACAGCTAGCTATTGATTTATCAGAAAACACTTTGCTTGTAAAATATAGCTTTTTTTCATGAAATAAACAAAACATCAAAACACTAAACAACACTTTTTTATAGAAATATTTTACTCACATTCACACTTTAATTGAGGTAGTGTAATATTAATAAATACTGGGATCTTTTCTGTGTGTCGAACTGGGTCCTCTACTGTCAGTTCACTTATTCTGTAAAACAAATTATATAAATGTACACCAAAGTAAACCAACAGGGATGCCCTTTGTTAATGTATTGCTTGAACAACAATGTAATCGCCAAAGGAATGAAAATTGATATGAAATAAAACATGAAGTAATCATGGAATGGTTATTTTGTGCTTAGCTTCCAGTGGTAAATATTTCATGAATATGATGAGCGTTCAGGAGAAGTTCATATGCAAAATGATATGCTGCTCAATATTGAACAAAAAGTTGCAAGTTACAAATGACCCCAGATGCTAATTTTTTTCACAGTGAGTTCTTGTGGTTTGTTTGGTAAATGACTTTGAAAATCTGTCTGTAAAGTTTTTTAATTTCAATTGAATCAGTCAAAGGTTATATAAACATGATAAATGACATACAAACATATTTAGGGATAGACAAGGGTAACATTTAAAGCCCTGACACCTTTGGCAGAGCACTGAATGGGAACAGAGGGCATAATACCTTTTGATCTAAAATGTCATAGGGAAAAAGGAAAATTTCAAAGAAAAAGAATCTTAAAGAGAGGATTAAAAAAAATCTGAAAATAGCTGATCAATGATTTCTTTTTCCCCAACCACATGGAGAACAATACAAGTTGCTAATATGGGCATCAATCCTTCAATTCAGTATAATTTTCCTATAAATATACCTTGTAAAATGTGACTATAAAGTAATTTTAAGATACAATGTATAACATGTATAATGTAGGTGAAGTGCAAATGTAAATGTGACATACAAAACAACAAAAGAGACATTACCATTTTGCCATTTACATTGTGTTTTATAGGTTATAATATATATGTCATCCTCCATCAAACTATATCAGTATAAATTCTTAAGATAACTTATACATGTACTTACACTTCATGTGTGAGGAAAAGTGACAATTCTGATAGGAATAAATACAAGATAAATAATACACTGGATATAGAGATAACAGCTCCTGTTAATGTAGGCTGAGTCAGATCTTTTGGTACTTTTCTATAAATATCAAATCTGAAATAGAAAATAAATTGTCACTAAATATATATGTACATGTAGATGTATATAATAGCAATTTTATTCTTAAATTACACTTCAACTGTTGTACATGATCAGTACATGATATATATATAATACTTTACACAAAAATGAAAAATAATATTAATATCAATTGAATTTTGGTTCTACATTTACATGTACACAAACCATACAAATGGGGAATGTGTCAAAGAGACTACAACCCGACCAAAGAGCACAAAAACAGAAGGCTACCAATAGGTCCTCGAGACAGTGAGAAACTCAATCACCCAGGGGCACGCTTCAGCTGTCTCCTTCACAATAATGTGTACTAGTTCAATGAAATTGGATGTCAAAACTCCAAAACATATCAATGAACTAAAATTAAAAAAACATACAAGACTATAACAAAGGCCAGAGGCACTAAAATACAGCAGGGTTAACCTGTTTTATAAGATTTCACCCTCCCCTATACCTCTAGCCAATGTACATGTAGAATAAACAAACAATCAGCAATACACACAGTAAAACTCAAATGTAGACATGGTAGAATGAAAAAAATAATCTGTAGATTAGCAACAAATTAAATATATCATCAGGAATATTCCATTATATTTGATAACAATTTGTACACCAGTGGTTGTCTTTTAGGGTCTCATGTACAACATTTTTACAATGTATGGTCCTGAGGTCCCAGATTGAAGGCAGACTGACAATTACTGGAATTCACTTTTGTAAATTTTCTGAATGTTTGCTACAAAAATTATTCACCATCCTCCTACATGTATTTATTTTATACTGTTTTGTTTGCTGCAATTCTAATGCTTTATTGTGCATGTACATGATGAAAGACTGCTGAATATCATTGACGATTGCCAAATAACAGATCACAAGATGTAACAAATTGGATCTTAATTATAAATCTAATTACAGGAGTTTGAAATTTTAAGTTATAAAAGCAATAATGGTATATATTATAATGATGACAAACTCGACTATAACAGTAAAGCTTCTCTCGAAGAACAGAAAACAATAAACTTGCGGAAAAGATGGTATACCGCAAACAAAAGCTGCAAAAAAATTTGTACACCATATCCGACAATTAATGGCTCTTCAGCTGTTCAGTGTATACATGTTCAAATTATGTATGATGTTGGAAGTAAACATCGGCATGGAAAAGGATTGTTCATTCTACATGAGTTTTTACAATACTTTAAATAGGACCATTAAGACGTGGGGTTAATTGAGTATTTTAATATATTCTGGAACAACTGGTGAGTGAAGTAATAAGCAAATAAAACATTTTAATCTGATGTGAAATGAAGCTGACAAACCGATAACACAGCTGTTCTGTACATAAAAACCTACAGTAGCGATTTTTAATAATTTTGTTTATAGGTGGACACAAAGCTACAAATCAATAAAATATTACAGCACCTCCTGATGTCGAACTGCATCGTAATACACTGTTAACAGATTAATATCTTTAAATACAGTAGAACTGGAGATCCAAAACTTTTGCAACGTGCAACCGGAAATCGCTGGCGTAAAATAATTTCGGTTGCATTCCGGAATATTCTTGTCCGGAACATATGCAGACGGCAACGACGTGACGTCGGTTTATGAATGACAGTCCATAGTAAGAAGGAATTATTAACAGTTCCTTGTAAGTGTAACTAATTTAATTTTAATGTATTAATTTCCTGTAAAAGAAGTTTGAAAATATATGTCCTCACCTTAAAATAGATCATTTGCACAAGTCAGTTTGATTCTTTAAAAAACAAAAAAATAATATTTTGTAACACAAAATGTACAATATACAGTAGTTTAAATATTCAACACTATTCCACAGTTACACATTTTACAGCAATTCTGGTAAACAGGATTAACTTGCATGAAATATTTGCCAATGGACGTTTAGCAACCAATAATCAATCAATCAAACCAGATTAGAATAAGAAGTCTTTGTATTTAGTGAAAAGAAAACAAGTATTGTACGATTTTAAAATTAGTCATGATCATGCCTAGCTGATAAATTAATTTTTTTAAGTATTTCAAGATTGATTGACACATTAACACTCCAAGTCCAGGAACAGGGTACTATTTATGTTGCTTGTGACAAGTTTTAAAGTTGCTGCAATGACATGCTCCTCCTGTAAACTGTATCTGTTATTTCTGGTATATAATGCACTGAGCATTGAATATTTATTGGTGTCAACAAAAGTATTGACTTGAATAATTCTCCAATTGCTCAATTTTTTTTGTAGAAACTCTACTTAAAAAAGTTAAAGATGATTTTTTTGTGTCAAAAACTCAGTTACTCAGTATTTGCATGTAACATTTGGTGTAGTCCTAGGTCACACGGTTCAAGCTTGAACATTCGTTGGACATAAAAGTTATCTTGGACTACATTTGACATGGTCACATACAATGTAGATCTTGTCTATCCAAATCTTTTTGCAAAGTATTCCTCTCAAATTAGTGCTAGGGGTCATCTTAAACTTGCATTGAGGTGAGGATATGTTTGCTCGGTGTTGAAGATTGAGATGAAGAAAAGCAATAATATTGAAAGCGCTTTTTTTATGTTTTTTTTATGTGCAATGTACTGATTTGAGTCATGGAGGCAACTCACAGGTATCTAATATCTTTTATTTTTCTATTATAATAATGTAGCGTTGAGGTTTTTTTATGGATTCTTGATTGTCTATGTGTTATATTAAGGTAGCGTAAAATTGCTATAAGAAAACAAACTACAATAAAAAGTCTCAATTAAAATCACAATGTAATCTGTTAATATTATTGAATATCAGTTTAACATATTAAAACAGCTGAACAATAATCCCAATCTCACTAACACAATATCACTTTCCTGTCGACAACAACTCTTCTAGCTAACTATCTCAATTCACTTACTGATCTCTCTCGCTTCCCCTTATATACATACTTACAGGCAGTACCCTGACGGTTCCAAAGATGTGGTACTGGCAGGTTCTAAGATACCGGGCAGTACTGTTCCAAAGATGGGGCACTGAGGGTTCTAAAGATACCGGGTGGTGAATTTAAATGAAATACTGTAGATACCATTCAAATAAATAAGATAAAGGGCAGTACCCTATTGAAATGTAATTTAACCCCAATGTATTAGAAATAAAGACATCTATAATGATAACTTAAACTGTCAAAACTTAAATCTCTACAATAACTTCTTTCTCTCATAGAACTTGGCATATTCTGCTGATAAAATTGTAGTTTAAATTGAGAATGGAAATGGGGAATGTGTCAAAGAGACAACAACCCGACCATAGAAAAAACAACAGCAGAAGGTCACCAACAGGTCTTTAATGAAGCGAGAAATTCCCGCACCCGGAGGCGTCGATAGCTGGCCCCTTAACAAATATATACTAGTTCAGTGATAATGAATGGTTGTAGTTTGGATAAAGCAAAAGTCAAAGGCAAGTTATGTATTTTGATTTGAATAGAAATATTGTTACAAATTGACAAATGTAGTCAGCTTCAGACTTCTAACAAATTTTTTTTTTTAGATTGAAAAGGCAAAATGTTTGTCTTGAAGCCAGCACAACCTCCCCCTGTGTTAGACAAGTTCTCACATTTATCATTGGATGCACAGAAGGTCATGGCCGGTATCTACAAACAATACCAGCAACAGAAAGACAAAATCCTAATGTCTCAATTAGATAGAAAGTCATCATCACAAGGTATACAGAAGATTACTTAAAAGATAGAATAAAGGGGAGATAATCAAGAGAAAAATAAAAATAAATTTATCTGAAAAGGCTTGTAAACAAAAAATCGCAGATGTCACATGTATAATTTATTCAAGAGGATATGTAAAATATTCAAATAGTCATTTGATTTTACACTGAAGCTATCTATATATTTTATTTATCACTTAGTTGATAGGACAAACATGCATTTGAAAGAAGCAGATATTTGATGGTTTCTGCGACTGTGTAAATTATTTACATTATTTTAAAAAATAGCCTCTGAACACTTTAGAGCTTGACATACACATACATGTATTTGATTACATCTAGATGTCATGTGGTTGTTTTGGGGTTTCCATCTCATAGATAGACATATAGTAACATCTCATTTTGATAAAATACAGAAATGATTTACAATAATACATGTTTATAAGACAAATTTTGTTTTACCTTCCAATAATATTGATATTGCCTCTTTCTTGTTGATTTTTTTCCATCATTGACTTGTACATGTATAAGTATTTTTCAGGACCAAGCAAATATTACCAGAACCTGTACAGAACTAAATTTGGACATGGACCTTTACAGAATACACAAAACAGTCAAAGTAGTTTTGCTACTAACAATACAAATCATGTAAATGGACTTACTAACAGTACAAATAATCAAAATATTGATGATCCTTTACAAAACACACAAAATCATCATCAAATGACACATACCTGGATTCAGAAAACATCCACAACAAATGCTTGTTATCAAAGAGGTGATAGGAGGTTTGAAGGAGGTCAAAGGTCATTTGATAAATATTTTACCAAAAATATCGAAGAAACTGCTGTTAGAAGTCCATATGTCATTTCCTCAAGAGAGACAGAAGTTTTGATATCAGGAATTGAGAATTCATCATATATAGCCTGTGATGATGAAGGTGCTGTCCCCTCAGTTCAAAGGTCATCTCAAGAATCAGCTCCTTTGTCACTTTCTCCTGTGTTGTTTCCTAGTTTGGAACCTATAGAGAAGGAAAACACTGATGTGACACTAGACCACTGTAATAGTTTGGAAACTATAGAGAAGGAAAACACTGATGTGACACTAGACCACTGTAAAAGTATTGCTGATCGCAGTTTTAGACATTCAATATTTGTTTCTGATGATAAAAGAGAGGAATTTTCCAAACCAATGGAGATAAAAGTGAATGATAATAAAGTAGTTAGAAACAACCAAAAGTTATCAGATGTGATGGAAATACAGGGTGATGTTATTATTCCACTAACCACTGACAATGGATCTGAAAATAAATATTTACAAGAAAGAATTGTGTCAGCCATGATACAAGTCGAAGATAAGGATTCAAAAGTACCAGAAAGAAGTGTGTTTGCCATTGTACATCCTGAGGACATAGAAAAAGAGACTAAGACATCTGACCAGAGTAATACAATGTGTTCCATTTCTAAAAGATTACTGCAACATCAACAGATCAGGTGAGAGCATTGTTCAATTTTTAGTTAAAGTATGAATAGATATACATTTTTCATATCATATCTATGTGCATCCGATAAATTTTCAATAGAAGTAAACAGTTTGGACTAATTTTGCCAGTCCATCTAATTTAGTAAAGATCAACTTACAGTGAGCCTGTGAGAAAGTGTATAGATCTTGATGTATGGACTAGTCAATAGTCTACTATTGAGGTCCATATGTCCGCCTCTAAATGCCTCTATTATTTAATGATATAATAAAATAAAATTGATTTGGATTATTGCTTTTCAGCATGTGATTTAATATTGCTGCACTTTTTTTTTCATTTTAGGAATGAGCTGAAGGAAACTAAAAGTCAATGTAAGATTTAATACAAATATATCATGTCATAAAAATACCTTTATAACAATATAAAATTGAGAATGGAAATGGGAAATGTGTCAAAGAGACAACAACCCAACCAAAGTGCAGGAAACGGCCACCAATACCGGTATACATGGTATATTTTAAAATTATTTCTATTTTTCACTGTTTAACTAAGTAAGAAAGTTAAGTATTAATGTGTGAAATAAATAGTAAAAAATAAGCTCTACATCATGAATATATAATGAAAGCTCATAATAAGTTTTAAACAATAGAAGCTAATAAAACACACGGTATATTAAATACCTTCAATATCTCATCTTTGTAAAAAAAAATCTTGTTCTTTGTACTTTTAGCACCAGACATAAAAGTATCGGACCAAACAAATAAAAGGAAAATTCCCTCATTCTTTGCTCCATACAAAAAACAAAAAGTTTCAAATAAAAACAATGATAATGTAATCTCCCAGGTTGAGGTAAAGTTTGTTTGAATTATATTGAGACACTGTAGAAGTTATTACTTTTGTTATTAATCCTGAATTTATTATTATAATTCTAGTTTTGAAGCATTGATTATAAGTTATTGGTTTCTTGTTTTTATTAGATGAAAAATTTCAAGTGTTTGTTTTGATTGATTTTTGTTACAGATAATTTTTAATTTTTCTTTGTTTTCATAGTATTGAAAATACAATGTACATGTAGTAAAAATGTGTGTTCAAAGATGTTAACTTTTTTTTCTTTAACTGCATTAGGTGATCCAAACTAAGCATGCAAGTTACTGTAGTGTTCTTCATGATTAAACTTTTTCCATTGGTGTTACTGTTATATTGCATATGCAATTATAATTCTTTTAATGTAATAAAATTTTGTAAACATATACTTAATAAACCTTTATGTTTGTCATATTTTAATTTTGACATCAATCATTATGATACTTGTAAATGATGCCTTCATAATTTTTGTAGATTTGAACAAAGAAGAAAGAAGGTTTAATTTATCATTGTTTATTGTTAGCCATTAGTTTTCTTTTTTAATTTTAAATTTTCGCATTTTCTTTAGAAAAACAGTACTGCTGTTGATATCACATGTTTAGATACAAGTCAAAGGTCGGAGTTGCTTCAGGAAGTCCAGAAAAGTAAAGAAATACTAATAGCTGTAGTGTATGATGACTCAACTAATCAGCTGAGGGATAATTCTGCCAAAGTAATGTATAGTTTTATTTATGTTTTATATAAAAGCAGAATATAATAATTAAAATGGATTTTAAGATGGGAGATAACTCCGATGCATTTTGATTTTTTTCCAATAGCTGAATAGGAGATAACTCAGATGCTTTAAATTAATGATAGATTGTACTGTTTCTTGGAAGCCTTTGAATTCTTAATAGCAATTTCAAAAATTTAAATTATTAAAAACATTATAAATTAAATAAACATCAGAAATTACCAAAAATATCAGTCAGTACAACAGAACACCACCAGAATACCAAAATTTGACTTCTCTGAAAAGTAGATGTATAAAAGACAAGCAACAACCAAATACACATGGTCCACACGGTCATCATATGCACAAATTTCCACCATTTGTCTATCTAGAACATATATGTCATAAAAGTAAAAATCTTCAATGCACAGTCCAGTAATCAACAAGATGACCACATACTAGAAAAAGGAAATGAAAAACAACATAAACTATAAAAGCAAATTCAAAGCGTGCTACAGGAAGTAAGCTAAGACATGTAAAAAGCATGCAAGCTAGTCATTACAAATCCTCTTAGATTGTTTCTTTCCATAATATTTCCTGTTGCAATTGGCCTATAAAATTATATTCTTTTGTATAATGTCTTGCAGAAGAAGACACAGAGCATGAAATCAAAGTCCTTTGAACAGGTATTTATATATAAGACAAACATTATACCCCTACTCTAGAAGTATATTCAATTTCTTATTGTCAGTTTTTATCCATCCATTTGTCCAATAAATATTTTCATAACACTTTTGTCAGGAACAACATAACAGAATGCCTTTCTATTTGTCCATACATTGAGAGTTATACATTATAAAGTGTAAGAATCTGTCAGATACTACATGTACTTTCCTGTTTTCATCAGGGGGAATGCTAGTTTTTCGTTTATTATTTTTTATGAATTAGACCCGAAGTTTTCTCATATGAATTGTTTTCCATTTGTCATTTTTGGGCCTTTTATAGCTGACTATGCTGTATGGAATTTGCTCATTGTTGAAGGCTGTACAGTGACCTACATGCAGTTGTATGGTTATGTGTCATTTGGTCTCTTGTGGAGAGTTGTCTCATTAGCAATCAATACCACATCTTTTTTTACATTGGCAGGACAGCACATTCAATGTTGTTTGTAATAACTATTTTCACAAGTCTTTTTGTACTTAAACTATTTACGTTTTGTACTTCACTGTATGATTTTATGTGTAATATTGTCCTGAAGACGCCACCGTTGTTGGCAAAACATCTTGACCATGCGGTAATTGATGGGTGTTGTTGTTTTTATTGTTTTATTTTACTTAGTTATCTAGTAAAAGACAACTGTGAATCCCGTTCGGTATACACCAACTATTACCCAACCGCGCAAATCACTTCAGGTGTTGGTTCACCTTGTTTAAATTCATATTTATGTTTATGTACAATTCCTATACATTTTCATTAAACTTAGCATTTAATGCTAATTAGAATATCTGCTTTTATTTCAAAATTGTTTTAGAATTATATTTTTCTATTGTTTTAACTTAGATTTTTTTTAATTTTTGTTCAGATTGCATCTGTAGTAATTGGATTGGTATGCAGCAATACTGACAAACTACAACTGTATAGTATGCCTTCCAAGATCAAAAATACTCATTTAGTGGAATGGATTAGGTATATTACAGTGATATATTTATATTTAAATGATAGCTTTTAAAAAATGGTCATAAAACCACTGTCTTGTAGCTAGTGTTCGTTTGGTATTTTATTTCAGAGGAATAAAGTTTTTATTTTAGTTTCAGAATTGCTTTTCATATTTGAAAAAGACGTCTTCAATCTAAAAAAAAGAGACTTAAAACAGCTGCAGCAATCTAAAAATGAGAAAAAGACTTCATTTGTATTTATAAAAAAAATCATGACCAGACCTGCCAACTATCCCGATTTTTGCAGTATCATCCCGATTATTACCCTTCAACCCGAATCCCGATATCGGGATCGTAACATAGGTCAAAATCCCGATTTTCAACAATTATACCCGAAAAATTATCGTTTACCGATTTTGAAGTTTTTCTGATCAATTTTAAAAAATCAATCATTTTCCCTGGGGACATATTATGACAAGGCCCTACGCTAATCAACAGTCACAACAGGTGTCGTAATTAGTGGTTGTATGTAATCAGATTACCTAATGCACAATGGGTCGTAACAGTCCTCAAAATTAATTTGGTCAAACAGCCTTTTAATTTTAATCAATTTATCATGCAAGCACAATTAGTAACATTTGACGTAGTTCCACAGCAAAATCATAATTAATTGAAAGATGAGAACTGTAATGAACTTAAGGAAACATCGTTTATCTTGAAATCTGTTTTATTTTTGAAACCAGACTTGTGTGTCTGTTGACTTATAATATCGACGCCATTTTTGTATACACTTCTAGGTTACAATGTACCAAATAAAATTACATGGGCGCAGCCATTTTATGAAGGGAACATGACATAGAGATATAGATTCTTACATTGATACCAGTGGATTATCGGATTTATCCAATCGAGATAGTTAAATTATCAATTTTAAAGTTCGAGCCGCCTCGGTGAGTACTTTAAAATTTATAATTTAACTATCGAGATTGGATAAATCCGATAATCCACGAGTAACTATGTAAGAATCTGTTTCTCTAATGATTAAAAAGACATTTTCTTTTTTTGTTTACCGAAAATCCCCTTCGAGTGCCTTTCACATTGCACGAAGTTGTCAATTTCATTAACACCTGTTATCATATTTTGGTTCATCCAGTCAGCCAAAAAGGTCATGACCCTTAAAATCATCCAATGATCTTCTGAGATCACCAGGAACCACACGTTGATTAAATTTTTTTATACAATGGGTTCGAAAAGGGATAAATTTCCATAGAATTAGAGAAATAAAAATAAATGGCTCTCTGTGATTGGTTGTTATATCTTTTATAAATTTTTCTTCTGGAAAGCATTATGAATGAAGTTTCATGCAAGCACAAATTTGTCCTAAAATGTATAGTATGAAATGCCGAAAATAATTTTTTTATGTTGCTCAAAATTAGGGAAAATTTTCTGCGAAATCGTCAGGTATCGTGAAAAACCCCAAAATTCACCAAGAAAAGCCATGGGACCATATATATTTGAGTGCGGTAAAATCACAAATAGATATAGAGCTTCAATTAGACAACAACAGATTTTCCATAATTAGTTTAATGAAAACGCCTTATTAGGAGATAATTGCTAAAAATAGCATTGCCAGCAACGGGGCCACCATTTAGTTCTTTATATCTTATAATGTTCTCAAAATATGTCAAAAATTGTATTTACAGAAAGATTTAGACATCAAAAACGCTTTACTAGTGTTGTGATATGTGTGAATAATTCCGTTTTCATGCTATAGTCTGTTTCTTATTTGCTTTCAAAATACGGGTAGGTACAGGATTTCATCGCCTTGGTGTGTCTTTTCTGTTTTTATCCAAAATTTGTCTTACGGGCGTGATAGCCATACATAGGCCTAACTTTTGGCGATACTTGTTTGATCTTGTCACATCACATGACACAGAAATCTTCGGATTTAACCCTCCCCCTTTTTTGGTAAAAACGGCTCCAAGGGTATTTGCATACGCTTAACGATTTCGCATCATTCAAAACATTTACCATACTACTTGTATAGCTAATATAGACCACCAGAAGATGTTTTTTACGAAAAGAAGCTAAAATGTGCACATGTATCCGATTTTTAAAGCTATAGTCCGTTTCAAAATAGTGAATTTATTTCATATTGAACTGGTCCGAATTTTTTATTTGTTTTTCAGTACAGTGTCACTCAAATTAAATTTTCTGTTGATCAATATTAGAAGCACATGATTACTTCGAAAAGGCAATACTAACAAAGAGGCAAAATATTACACCTGCAACAAACAGTACCTTAATGTCTATAAAAATCAGTGTAATTTTTTACCAATTTTTAAACAGGGGTAGGCTCCAGAAATTAATTCCTGTGTATTATACAGTTAACAATGAAATATTTTGCATAGTAGAATGAAGTCAAGCCATGTTCAAGTAACTAATGCGGCAAAAAAAATCAAATTTCAAAAATTGTTTATTACCGTATAGGTTACAATGTACCAAATAAAATTACATGGGCGCAGCCATTTTATGAAGGGAACATGACATAGAGATAAAAATAAATGGCTCTCTGTGATTGGTTGTTATATCTTTTATAATTTTTTCTTCTGGAAAGCATTATGAATGAAGTTTCATGCAAGCACAAATTTGTCCTAAAATGTATAGTATGAAATGCCGAAAATAATTTTTTTATGTTGCTCAAAATTGGGGAAAATTTTCTGCGAAATCGTCAGGTATCGTGAAAAACCCCAAAATTCACCAAGAAAAGCCATGGGACCATATATATTTGAGTGCGGTAAAATCACAAATAGATATAGAGCTTCAATTAGACAACAACAGATTTTCCATAATTAGTTTAATGAAAACGCCTTATTAGGAGATAATTGCTAAAAATAGCATTGCCGGCAACAGGGCCACCATTTAGTTCTTTATATCCTCTACTGTGTTACTGTTCAAGCCTCCGCCGGTAAGAGCACCTCTGCATACAAAGAAAGATAACTCAAATTTTATCCATTTTCTCATTGATACTGATAAGACCATGAGTAAGCCTGACTAAATCAAAATCTGTCTTCATCCTTCTTACTTTAGGACATGTAGTTTTAGGTGTTTTGAGTCAATGTTCATAGATGAGAAGGTCTTTGGAGGGGAGAAAGGGGGGGTCTCTACTTTGAATCCTTTATTTTTAATGCCATTTTCTCAGTTATTTTGTCAATTTTATAATTTAATAGTACAAGAATCATGCAAATAAAAGAAATCAAGGGCTTCAAGCTCATCATTAGTATACCATATACAGAAAAAAGAAGAGAACTTAGACTATTTTAGGAGTAAAAAACAATGCTCACAGAAAAGTCGCTAAAATTGTAACCCTTAAAATTCTTGTCGCGCACTAAATCCCCCATGGAGATTTTCAAAAGTTGGCAGGTCTGCATGACTATTGTATTAATGAAAGCAAATTTGCTAGTATTTATTTCTATTACAATGTCAATGATTTTGTTTTCTTTAATTTAATCCACCTGTACCAACAAACATGTAAATAATTATTTATAGTCTTTGAATTGCTTGATTCACAAACTTTTAAAAATATATTTCAGGTCCTTCTGGGATTCAGTATTTTCTTGTTCTTCAAGAAAAATATGTTATGGAGCAAAAGAACTGTTTGTGATCCTTCTGAAGAACATATTTAATGAATTAAAAGGTATGTTTAAATAGAGTAAGGATATTAATTTACAAGAAAAAGGGTCATCTCTGAAATTATGATATAAAAGAAAAGATTCACCATTACAATACTAAAATGTAGCATTCAATTTTCTTTTTTAAGATGAAGACATTTGCAATGTTTTTAACAGAAAGGACACAAATATTGCACTAAATATCCTGTTAAAATATATAGTATGTATATACAAAATTTTATGTTGATAAAGAATAGGAATAAAAAAGGTTAACAAAGTCTTGAGGCTTTAGCTCTTTAAATTTCTTTTTGTTATGCCCCACCTACGATAGTAAAGGGGCATTATGTTTTCTGGTCTGTGGGTCCGTTTGTCTGTACGTTCGTCCGTCCATCCGTCAGTCCGTCTGTTTGTTCCTCCGTCTGTCCTGCTTCAGGTTAAAGTTTTTGGTCAAGGTAGTTTTTGATGCGGTTGAAGTCCAATGAACTTGAAACTTAGTATACATGTGCCCTATGATATGATCTTTCTAATTTAAATGCCAAATTAGAGTTTTGACCCCAATTTTACGGTTCAGTGAACATAGAAAATGATAGTGCAAATTTCAGGTTAAAGTTTTTGGTCAAGGTAGTTTTTGATAAAGTAGAAGTCCAATCAACTTGAAACTTAGTATACATATTCCCTTTGATAAAATGATTCTAATTTTAATGCCAAATTAGAGAATTTATTCCAATTTCATGGGCCACTAAACAAAGAAAATGATAGTGCGACAGTCTGCACCAAAAACTTTTTCAACTACTAGTCCGAAGACAAATATTCTGACATTTTTCTTATTGGTCCAAACAAAATTTTGCAAAAACTCACTAGTCCGAATCAAATTTTACTAGTCTGGGGCATCGGACTAGTGGCTAACCGTGCAGACTGGTGCGAGTGGGGCATCCGTGTACTGTGGACACATTCTTGTTGGAGAATAATTTATGATTTAACAAAGTCTGTTATGATAAAAGATGACTACCTAATATGTGTTTAATTTTAGTAAAGTTAGGAGATTGGACAGTTATTGATCCACGGGTGGCAGGCTGGTTGCTGGATCCAGACTATCCCCCATCTTGTTTTGAAGACAGTTTAAATTCAGTTAACCTTGAGCAGAAGAAGGTATACTTAAACAGTAAGCAGTAAGAAGATATTGTATGTATATGCCAATTAGACAACTCTCCACCAGGGACAAAATGATGTAGAAATTAGCAACTAAAAAAATACAGTATTCATCATGAGCAAAACCCTTCAGCATTGCAAGCTATAAAAAGGCCCAAATTTAAAAATTTAAAACAACTCAGACAGACAAGAACAATAATTGGCTTGATTGATGTTCAAAACAATAAATGAAGAAAAAAAATGGTAAACAGCAAAAAAAAGTTACTTGATCTACAAGCTCTTGACTTGTGTCAAGCACATTATATACTTCAGTATAATTTTGCTAATTTACATAATGTGGATATTGGTTGCACTGAGTTATGACAGTATGATATACTTGCTTACCATGGCATGGATGTATATTTAAAATAATTTTTGTGAGGATTTAAAATATACATTACTATGATGTGTGGGAACCAATTCTACAGTTAACTAAAAAATGATAACACTGATCTTCAAAATTTTGTGCACCAAGTGTGCTATGATAAGGTAAATTTACTTGAAACTACATTATTGTTGGGATTGAAAAAGTCGTAAGCAAATAGCTACTTTTCATATTTTGCACAAAAAACTCCTACATGCTTGGATCAATTTATTTCAACCGTTACTCAGTTGTTGGAAAAAGTAAGCCCCTTTTAAGTTAAAACTAAATTCTGATTTGTTTTTTCAGGGTTATGAAAACTAATCTCAATTAAAGCTATTTTTATACAGTGAAAGATTTCCTTGTGAACATTTTTTTTGCAGGACAAATTTATAGACTTCTTATTGAATGCTTTCTTTAATATTCCATTTTATTCTTGCAACAATATTAATGTTTAAATTATGGGCATGTCGTACCATTCTTAAACAGCTTTAAATTATACCCAACACAACCATGTTGTGAAGTACAGGTATATAATGTTTTTGTTCTCTTGTGACCGTGCAATCAGAAATTGAAATTATTTTAGGAGGATGGGGTAGGGACTTGTAAAAAATTCCATATTAGTTATGTGGGGCATGAGGTATGTTAGCTTGCTCACGTTAGGTTCTTCCATTAGAATAAAACTTGTTGTTCTAGATTACCAATAGTTTGCCATTTTTATTTTTATTGTAAAAAATACTGTAATTATCAACAACAAAAAATTAGAAAAGTTATAGAATACTGGTAACTAAATGATTTGTATTTTTCTTCTAGAAAGAAGTGATAGACTGCAGTGAGCTATTGGAAGAGGACATCTCATTACTTGGTAAATTAATGAATCGTCTGTACCAGAAACTACAGTCTAGAGAGTTATGGGACCTGTTTTGTTGTGTGGAGACTAAACTGGTTCCGTTACTAGCCTTGATGGAATGCCAGCAGGTTAAGATTGATACAGACAAACTAATGATGTTCTCCAATGTCTTAAAGGTAACAAACGTGATTGTTTTAGTATATTTGTAATGAAAGGACTTAACAGTGTTTGAAAAATGTAAAATATCCTCTTTTTAAGCCCCACCTACGATAGTAGAGGGGCATTATGTTTTCTGGTCTGTGCGTCCGTTCGTTTGTCCATTTGTTTGTTCGTCCATCTGTCCCGCTCTAGGTTTAAGTTTTTGGTCAAGGTAGTTTTTAATGAAGCTAAAGTCCAAACAACTTAGAACTCGGTACACATGTTCCTTATGATATGATCTTTCTAATTTTGAAGCCAAATTAGACTTTTGACCCCAATTTCACATTCCACCGAACAATAAAAATGAAAGTGCGATTTTCATTTTAAAGTTTTTGGTCAAGGTGGTTTTTTGATGAAGTTGAAGTCCAATCAACTTGAAACTTAGTAAACATGTTCCTTATGTTATGATCTTTCTAATTTTAATACCAAATTAGATTTTTTACCCAATTTCACATTGTCCATTGAACATGGAAAAAGATAATGCTAGTGTGAACACATTCTTGTTATTTTACCATTTCCAGGCAAAAGTCAATGTTTATACACCACTGCAAAAGATGGCATACAAGTTTATGTATTCCTGTCAGTCTTTATTTTTCTGAGTGGAAAACACTTATTTTCTTTATATTTTTTCAGAAAAAGCTGCAGAAATTAGAACAGAAAGCCTATGACTCTGTAGGTCACTCATTCTTGATGAATAGTCCTGCTCAACTGAGACAAGTGAGTTAACCATAGTGAAAAAGTGAAGTAAATGTGCCATTTTAATGATGAAGAATACTCAAAATGAGTTTTCTCTGTTGAACAATAATCATGAAAAAAAATTCATATATACCAAAACCATTTTGCTTTGTAATCCTGAAAAAAAATCATATACACCAAAACCATTTTGATTTGTGCTCTGTTGAAGCATTTAAAAAAACACAATCTGAAATAATTTGTAATTAGAAATGTGTGATATGGTTTCATTCCACACAATTAAAACATGTTTCTGGAATAACCTTTTAATGCGACTGTCATATAAGTGAGAGGTTTAGCTAGCTATAAAACCAGGTTCAATCCACCATTTTCTACATTAGAAAATGCCTGTACCAAGTCAGGAATATGACAGTTGTTACCCATTCGTTTGATGTGTTTGGACTTTTGATTTTGCCTTTTGATTTTTGATTTTCCTTTTTGAATTTTCCTCGGAGTTCGGTATTTTTGTGTTTTTACTTTTTAGTGTGCTGGTGACCTAAAGTTTGGAAGACCAAAAATAGAAATCTTTGAGAACATGAAACTGAAAGGGCCTAAATATAAAAGCCTACATCCTCTAAATGAACTTGGACTCTGGGGGTTGCAAATGTTAATTATTGTTACCAATGAACAAAAATAATAATCCAGAGAATTTTTGAATGATATGATTTTACAGTATTTTGAAATGTAAAGCTTTAAGCAATGTTTTTTGTAGGTACTATTTGAAGAGTTAAAGCTAGACACAAAACTTCCCAAGAAGAATAAATTAGCCAAGACATCTATCGGTCATCAGATTTCCACATCAGAATCAGTGTTACAACAACTTGTAGGCTTCCACCCATTGCCTGGATTAGTGTTGGAATATAGACAAGTAAGTAAGATGTTACTAGCAGATGTATTGTTGGAGTTGTTACATTTTAAGAAATGGGGCCTCAGTGACCAGTGGTCTAAGTAGTTCCACTCTGTACCATTAGCTTATCAACACTATTGTTGTTGTGAGTTTGAAACCTGCATGTGGCAAGTAAAAATAAGCATTGGGTTTCAGATGATTTAAAATTAATTTCATTTCAATAGTTTCATTGTCCCAGCAAAATTAATGACACAAATACACTAATGCAAACAATGCCATATCTTTTTTATTCATTGTGACTAAGATGGAAGGATGTCTCTGCACTCATACAACATCTTCTTATTTATATAATAGTTCTAACCTTTTTTTTTTATAGTTTCAGAAGTTAAAGTCCACCTATATGGATGGTATAATGAGTTGTGTACAGAAGGACTATTTGTTGACCCATTGGGACCAGATATCTGCTGCTACAGGCCGCCTCTCCTCATATCAACCTAATGTACAGGCCATACCTAAAACTTCAATAACTGTCTCCAACTATAAAGACAATTTTATTGTTGGTATGTTATTATAGTTGATTTATTGCTAAGTAGAGTTTCATCCTTGAGTGTTCCTTTAACTAAAACACATGGATGACAATTCTTTTGTAAATTTTAACAGTACCCTTCACATACACCACACCCACCCACCCACCCACCCATAATTTTTTCATTGCATTGGCTATGATAATCAGGCTATTCTTCAATTTTTAGACCCAAAACATGTGTAATATTTTGAAGTTGAAAAATTGTTTAGCTTTGTGTATTTGAAAATTGTATGTCAACATGGAGTTTCCCAAGATTAATTGATTTCAAATTATGCACACATCTTTTAAGCAGCTAAAATCATGAGTGCACAATAGATATAAATGCCATCAATCATTAACAGGTTATATCTGTGAGGATAAAAACTAATTACATTTTTTTTGTATTTCAAGATTTATCTAATCTTTTTTTAAACAATTGTGAATTTAATTAACCATGACGTTCTGTCCTTTGACCTTTTATTTGTGTCTTTCCTATGTCATTTGGTTAATAATCAGAATCATCATTAATTTTCAATCACTGCATTACATCATATCTATGTATTTCTGTTTAGATAAAGAAGAGGATGATACATTAGAAATATTTGCTAGAGACATTTTTATAAGCCAGGAAGGATGGTCATTTCTGGCAGCAGGTAATTTCCTAGTTCTTATTTTATAAAAATTGTGATGTCAACATGCAGGACAGGAAACATATGAATTGCTCTATTGATGAAAGTATGACCAATAAATGTTTATCTATCCTTATCATCACAACAGGTACATCTATTAGTGTAAGTTACTGCTTACATGTTGTTTGGTTGTTGTTATTTTTTTTTTCAATCTTTAGAATTATGTGTAGATTTTGAAAGACTGCTGTTTGTTCTCTTGTTCTTCTATTTGGTCATTTTAGTCATGGCTTGTTTGTTGAATTATAACATTTCATTGCCTCATTTATAGTTAATTTTTTTCTTTGCATTTTTCAGAAGTCGGTCAGTGTAACTTGGAAGATGACAACAACATTTGAATAATATTTCTTTTCTATTTACCCCTTTTCTTTATGCCATACTTTCAGTACAAAGTGCTGGTCATATAAATAATGGACTACTGTACTTATAATTGGTAGATTTCCAACAGATTGAACTAAGGTTACTGGCACATCTAGCAGATGATGAGGTACTGTTACAGATATTTCAGAAACAGAATGACTCAGATATATTTGTAGAACTTACGTCACAGTGGTAGGTACTACATAAAATTAAACACATTACTATATACATATAAACCAATGGTATAACCTATATAAAAACTAGTAATGAGAAATGATTATGAACTCCATTGACAACCATAGAACAACAGTCTCCTTACTACGGACAGATTCATAACAGTGCGGTGGGTTTAAACATTTTTTACAGACGCCAACCTTCACCCTAACCTAAATCAGTAGTGTTACATTACAACTTAACAAGATGCACCATAAAATATCAATTGAAATGACTTAACAGGATTGAAAGAACATTTAAACAAAAACAAGTAAACATACACTGAAAAAATAAGATTGATCTATGACACAATACAAATACAAAATAAGAATGTAGGGGCCTAGATAAAAGATTTTACAGGTAGTTATAAGATGTAGGAACAGTGTCAAACATAGCAACTCTTATCTGGGACAAAATAAAATTGAATAAAACAACATACACAGGTAAATTTTAATATAATAAATTTGTTGTTGGGAGTACTAGTACAGAAGTATAAATTTATGGTCATACCAAACAGTTATCAAGGGTGGTACATATTAAAAATAGTGAGACGAGATATAACACAAAATAAGTGGACTTGATTATTTTTACCAGTTTCTAACAAAGCATGGGTTTCACTTAGCAAGACATTACAATCAACTTCTGATATTGACATAATTGTTTGTTTTAGGCTTGGTAAATCAATTTCCAGTATTACCTCATCAGAGAGAGAACAGACCAAGAGAATTGTATATTCTGTTATGTATGGGGCAGGTATGTTAATGAACTGTAAATTCACAAAAATGAAAAATCACAAAAATACTGAATTCAAAACGGACAGTCCCTTATCTAATGGCAAAATCAAAAGCTCAAACACCTCAAACAAATGATAACAACTGTCATATTCCTGACTTGGTACAAACAAGTTATTGGATTGTGTTTATTCATGCAGAAAGTGTGACAGTAACAGGTATACAACAATAATGTTTCTTAGTTACTGTTAGTAGTAGATCAACTGTAGGTAGTCTTAAAAAAATCATTGTAATGCATACATGTCTGACTAACAGAGTTCATCAGACCTCTGTTTATGAATCATTGATAACTTTAATTTTTATGACACCCATAATAAAATCTTGATTCAAAGAAAAACAACATAAAAATCATTCATAATCAGTAAAACAGGCAACACATTTCAGTATGTACACTTTTTAATTCCAATATCATATAAAGGAAGAAATTGTTCATGGCTATGCTGGAAAATATTTGTATTTCAAAGCACAAATTTCATATCATTTATTTAATTTCAGGAAAAGAAAAGCTTGCTGAATATTTGAAGATAAGTCCTGACAATGCAAAAGCTATAATGAACAGTTTCTTAGGTAATTTTTTTCTTGGAATAATATGACGATAATGAAGTGTTAAAGCCCAGTGGCAACTACCACATGCATATCAGGACGAGAACATGCTAATTAGAAATAAATACAGTCCATGCTTTGTACTAGACTGGCATGCTGAGCCAGATTCTTAACATTCTTGTTCACAAGGTAACAATCCCAAGGAAAGTTTTAGAATATAATAAGTATGTCTGCATCTATTAATTATTGAATGAAATTAAGATTCCAATACTTTTACAAGTTGTGACTTGGATGGAGAGTCATCGCATTGGCATCCGTCATGGTTAACTTTTAAAAAATCTTTTTCTCTAATACTATTGGGCCAAACTTGGCCACAATCATCACTAGGGTATCTAGTTTAAAAATTGTGTTCAGCAACCAACCAAGATGGCCACCATGGCTAAAAATAGAACATAGGGGTAAAATGTAGATTTTGGCTTATAACTCTGAAACTAAAGCATGTAGAGCAAATCTGACAATGTAAAGTTGTTTATCAGGTCAAGATCTATCTGCCCTGTAATTTGCAGATGATTTGGACAACTGGTTGTTGGGTTGCTGCCCTGAATTGGTAATTTTAAGGAAATTTTGCTTATAGATAGAGATAAACTGTGAACAGCCATTATGTTCAGCAAAGTAAAATCATTTTCATATGTTAATGAATAAAATATGTTTAAAATCAAAAATCAAAAAATCAAAGTAAAATCTACAAATAAGTCAACATGACCAAAATGGTCAGTTGACCCCTTAAGGAGTTATTGCTTTTTATAGTTAATTTTTAACAATTTTTATTTATTTGGTAAATTTTGGTAAATTTTTACAATTTTTTTTCCTCTGTATCTAAAGGGCCAAGTTTATTATATATAGAGAAAATTGTAAGTAGCAAGAATGTTCATTACTGATGTAAGATCTACAAACATCACCTTCACCAAAACACAATTTTGTCATGAATCCTTCTGTGTCCTTTGTTTGATATACACATAGACCAAGGTGAGCGAGCCTCTAGTTTTCTTTCATTTTTGCCTATTATCTTGAAATCTTTAAGATGCAAAAATCAACAGCAAAACAAGATCTACCAATAAGTATAACATAATCAAATTCATCAGATGACACCACAGCAATGCAAGATCATCATAAAAGAGATTGTTGTGTACAGTAGATATTTTGTTTACTGGTTTTGATATTGTTGGGTTGTTGACTCATTGGCATTCATATTTGAATAATCAAATATTTAAATATATCTAAGGATATTGTGATGGTCACAAGGTTGAGATTTGAATAGTTTTTTGTAGAATTAGATAATTTTCTGTTTCTTTACAGATATTGACATGCAAATTTTGCTAAAAATTGAAAAAAAATCAAATAAAATTAAAAAAAATAGTTTGTAGTCTCATTGTTATTATTCTCTTTACTAAATGTGATTGTAATTATATAAGTACAAACATATGGAAGATATATATATAATTTTTTATTAAAAAATACAATGAGAAGTGCCCTTTTCAAATTACAATGTAGCCACTATGTTAATTCGTAGCCTTGCATAGGTGTTGCTATTTTGTTTTTAATTAAGACCTGTGAATCAAAATGCCCATAAATGAACTTTTAGCACCATAATAATCTTGAAAGGTATTTATGTTGGTATAATCAGGTGCTGTTTGAATCCAAACATGATCGCCTTTTTTTACTTGGCAAATAACAAATTGAGTAGTTTGAATTTGTCCGGCTGCTGATCCTAAGTTTAGGATTTGCTCAGCTTTTACAACATTATCAACCTTTAGTTCTGTATCAATAGTTTTCACACTGTGTGTACGTATTGTCCAAGCAAACATAAAGACACCAGAAACAGGTGATACAAACACACCATCACCAGAGTTGAAGTTTTCTCCTTCTTCAAACTGAATCTCATTAAATATCACTATTGACTTATAGTTGAGTACAGCAGTAGGTGACAATGTCACATAAAACATTACATGTTCCTCATTCTTTCCTGAAAATAGCATAAAAACATATTTATAATTTACATTTACATTTTAAATTCATGAAGTTCAAAAATGCAATCGATAATTTCAAGTGCTTTAACTGCACATTAGGAATATAAAAGTACACTTGGAAAACAAGAAGTAATTTTGGAATTATTGGATGATCAAGGTAACAAATTTAAACTTTCAAGCATTGTAATGACATTATTATAATTTTACTGCTGAAAAATAACAAAATATTATGTAGAGCAATCAATTCCAGCAATTTGCGATTTCATTCTTGAGTTTCACCATGATTTTAGTTGAAACATTTCTCAGCTAACTAGAACCTGCCGTCCTAGACAATGAACACAGGCTAAATTTCAATTTGACTTGCAGAATACATTATAGACTTGTGTTTATTTCCATTATCACTGACCATAGTATACATTTTTTGTTTAGGGACCATCTAAAGCATGCCTCTTGGTGTGGGATTTTCTCGCTGCATTGAAGACCAATCAATGGCTGTTGTCTTCTCTTTGGTTGGTTTGTTGTCTCTTTGACACATTCCCCATTTCCATTCTCAATTTTATTGTAGTCCTGAGCATTCGTAACAAAATATTAAGATCTGAAACAATATATAGGTACAGGGACTTTAAACATACAAAAAAAAACAACTTACTTTTAGATAAAATCGTAACCTCATTGGTCAGATTTAAAATCCTCTGTTCCATTTTTTCCAAGGAACTTTCCATAATGTCCATTCTGCTATCAACATCAGTGTCATTTCTTATAGACTTTGATGAAACAACTAGAAACATAGAAAAAATAAAGCATAGGTTAAAAAGATAATCCATCAGTGTTCGAGCTTAAATCATAAAACTATAAGAAAATTACTCAATTAAGAAATTTAAAGCCTTTTGCAATAGTGTTTTATTTTTAAGTATCTCATTGGAAACCCCCAGTACTTAACTTTCATCTCTCTGAAAGGAGTGGATACTAAGGAAACATATTGCATAAGATATGATGGAAGTGAAGTATTTTGTTATTCAAACACAGGAAAAAATCTCAAGGGGTTTTACATTAGGTTTTCTTAAATTTAAGTGTTTTGGAAATTTTGAATAAGCAAACATGATCAGCAAGACATATAAGATCTACAAATAAATCAAGTAATCAAAATTATAAGTTTAATCCTTGTGGAGTATAATGCTCCGGAATGACATTTTTTAACAATATTATATGTTTTTGCCTGCTATCTTGAAAACTATCAAAGATTGACACTAAAATTAACAAAAATGATCAATAAGACAAATCAGTCAAAGTACTGATATTGTTGGTTTACTCTTTATATAGGAGTGATTGACTTATATTTGATATTATTTTTACTGTTTTTAGCAAAAACTAAATTAAGTACAGAGAAATTCAGTCATGTCCCAAAGATTGAGAGAGTCCATCTTTAGACCTTTAAGATTGCTGTAAATATTAGGGACATAATTTGCTATGTAGAAAACATAAATTTTATTGTTTTATGCATGATACTGAAATCCAATATTGATTTCAGTTAAGTTTCCTGCTGTCAATCAGTTTTCCAAGAAGTGTGTAGAATTCTGTCAGAAGCATGGTGAGTAGGTATTTAAAAATATAGATTTATGCTATCAGACATTGATATGGTGCATCAGTTTGGCAATTTTGATTCCATGAAAGAGTTCTGTTTGTACATTAAGCACATATAGAAAAAAATCCTTGTACCATAAGTCCAATTATTGATAAAACTAGAAATCAATGTTAATATGTAATATAAAGTGATACAGACAAGACAAGACAAGACAAGACAATATTTTATTTGAGTCTCACCTCTTCTAAAACATTTACATAATATTACAATTTACATATTACAATATAAAACAAGAGCCACTCTAAAAAGAGTTATAAGAGACTATAAAAAATGGTATATACATGAGCCCAGGTGGTCGTGTGGTCTAGCAGGACGGCTGCAGTGCAGGCGATTTGGTGTCACGATATCACAGTAGCATGGGTTTGAATCCCGGCGAGGGAAGAACCAAAAATTTGCGAAAGCAAATTAACAGATCTAACATTGTTGGGTTGATGTTTAGACGAGTTGTAAATACATTATGTATACAGCCATGTATCATCATCATTGATGGCGATCCGATGGATACATCTGTTGTAGAGTTGTCACTGACTCAGACGTACATTTACATATATATATATACATACATAAAACATAAAACATAAAACAAATTAAAAGTATACAAATGTTAAGAATAATATAAAACAGTTTAAAAGTAAACAAATGTTAAGAATATAATAAACATTTTCTTTTCAGTAAAATATCATAGCAGATTTTGGCAGTGTAAAAATAAACATTTTCATCACTAAATAAAAATACAAATTTATCATCATCTGACATACTATTAAAATCATGACAAAAAGAATTAGCATGACTAAATAACACAGCACGAAAATCTGCATATAGTGGACATTTCAAAATTACATGTTTCTCATCTTCTATGGTTTCATTACAACTAAAACATATGCGTTCATTAATAGGTAAGTTCTGATACCGGCCCGTTTCAATTTTTAGGGGCGCAACTCCACAACGAAATTTTGCAAAAGCACTTCTTTATTTCCCTGCAATAGTTTTACAAATGTAATTTTGTACCTTAAATTCTGTTTTAAATAATTTATAAGTACGAAGTTTGGCATATTCATTCGAAACCAACTTATTATGCCATTCAGTTTTATATAAATCAATAGCTAAGCATTCTATATCCTTAATTACATTTTTAGTTAACAATATATCACAGTTACAATATGGTTCAAGATTATACTCTTTAAACTTAGTCATCACTCTGAAGCACCAGTTTTTAATTGGCTTATTTCCATACTTATATGACCATATAAATACTCTTTTGTTCAATCTATCATTGTCCATTTTACAAAATCTGGACCATAATCTAAAAACAGCTGTCCATTGCTTTACATTGCATGGAATCCAGCCCATATCACCATACAGAGATAAGTTTGGTGTATACTTTCCTACACCCATAAAAAATCTCATCGCTCTGTTTTTAACAGCATTTATGCAAGAGAATTCTCTTGTTCCCCATATTGAAGCACCATAATCGATGACTGACCATACAAGTGTGTCAAAAAGCTTTGTATAAGTAGAGTAACAAAAACCACCATTTGATTTACATTTTGCAATCAATAACCCAAGAGCTCTACTTGCCAACTTGGCAATAGCTTTTGCCATTAAATCATAATTTAAAAATTCTGTAAGATGTAAACCAAGGTAAGTATATTGTATTACAATTTCAATATTATCATTACCCAGCATAAATGTATAAAAAAACCTTGGAAAAGAAGGTGGTCTAAAATGAATAATCTTAGATTTACTCAAATTAACACTAATATCATTTGTATGACACTACATATGTAAAACATTTAAGAGCATCTGTAAGTCTGATTCATTTTCAGCAAGTAAAACAATATCATCAGCATAGAGCAAAATACATATTTTCTCTTCCTCTATTGGAATAATAGTTGATACAACATATATGGCTGTAAATGAGACAGCAACTCATTAAGACTTTAACAAGAGAAAATTCCAAGGAGTCTAAAAAAAATTGACATTTTTGAGGAAATTGGGGGGGGGGGGGGGGGGGAAACAGGCATGATACCAAAATTAGTACATGTATAGTCACTTTATTATTGAAATATTTTTTGAATTGTGAAATTCAATGCAATAACTGAGAAATGAAAGAGTAAAGTTGACAAAAGTTTATAATTTGTTCTGATATTGTACATTTTGTAATTACTACTTTAGTATTTATAAAGAAAATCTTACCAAAACAATTCCTCCCAGTTTAAGAACAAATTGAAAGATCTGTAAGATTTGTAATACTTTATATTTTTGTCTGTATAATATGTTTATACATAGAATAATAATTTACAGGTTTTACAAGCACAATTTTCAAAAGAAAGAGAATGATTCCAAATATAAAACACCCATCACCTCCTCTCAGAGCTCAAGCTGAAAGACAAGCTGTCAACTTTTGTGTTCAAGGTACATTTAATTTATCAGCAAACAAAACTTAACCATACTTAAGTTATTTTTAGCTCACCTGGCCCAAAGGGCCAAGTAGGCTTTTCTCATCACTTGGCGTCCGGCGTCCGGCGTCGGCGTCCGGCGTCGTCGTCGTCCTGTGTTTACTTTTACAAAAATCTTCTCCTCTGAAACTACTGGGCCAAATTAAACCAAACTTGGCCACAATCATCATTGGGGTATCTAGTTTAAAAATTGTGTCCGGTGACCCCGCCAACTAACCAAGATGGCCACCATGGCTATAAATAGAACATAGGGGTAAAATGCAGTTTTTGGCTTATAACTCAAAAACCAAAGCATTTAGGGCAAATCTGACATGGGGTAATATTGTTTTACAGGTTAAGATCTATCTGCCCTGAAATTTCAGATGAATCTGACATTCCGTTGTTAGGTTGCTGCCCCTGAATTGGTAATTTTAAGGAAATTTTGTTGTTTTTGGTTATTATCTTGAATATTATTTTAGGTAGAGATAAACTGTAAAAAGCAATAATGTTCAGCAAAGTAAGATCTACAAATAAGTCAACATGACCAAAATGATCAGTTGACCACTTTAGGAGTTATTGCCCTTTATAGTCAATTTTTAACCATTTTTCGTAAATCTTAGTAATCTTTTAGAAAAATCTTCTCCTCTGAAACTGCTGGGCCAAATTATTTGAAACTTGGCCACAATCATCATTGGGGTATCTAGTTTAAAAATTGTGTCCGGTGACCCCGCCAACTAACCAAGATGACCGCCATGGCTATAAATAGAACATAGGGGTAAAATGCAGTTTTTGGCTTATAACTCAAAAACCAAAGCATTTAGAGCAAATCTGACGTGGGTAAAATTGTTAATCAGGTGAAGATCTATCTGCCCTGAAATTTTCAGATGAATTGGACAACCTGTTTTTGGGTTGCGGCCCCTGAATTGGTAATTTTAAGGAAATTTTGCTGTTTTGGTTATTATATTGAATATTATTATAGATATAGATAAACTGTAAACAGCAATAATGTTCAGCAAAGTAAGATCTACAAATAAGTCAACATGAACGAAATGGTCAATTGACCCCTGTAGGAGTTATTGACCTTTAAAGTCAATTTTTAACCATTTTTCGTAAATTTTATATATCTTTTACTAAAACCTTCTTCTCTGAAACTGCTGTGCCAAATTGATCCAAACTTGGCCACAATCATCTTTGGGGTTTCTTGTTTAAAAAATGTGTCCGGTGACCTGGCCATCAAACCAAGATGGCCGCCACGGCTAAAAATAGAACATAGGTGTAAAATGCAGTTTTTGGCTTATAACTCAAAAACCAAATAATTTAGAGAAAATCTGACATGAAGTAAAATTGTTAATCAGGTCAAGATCTATCTGCCCTGAAATTTTCAGATGAATTGGACAACCTGTTTTTGGGTTGCGGCCCCTGAATTGGTAATTTTAAGGAAATTTTGCTGTTTTTGGTTATTATATTGAATATTATTATATATATAGGTAAACTGTAAACAGCAATAATGTTCAGCAAAGTAAGATCTACAAATAAGTCAACATGAACGAAATGGTCAATTGACCCCTGTAGGAGTTATTGACCTTTGTAGTCAATTTTCAATCTGCTTCCTTTGTTTAATATTCACATAGACCAAGGTGAGCGACACAGGCTCTTTAGAGCCTCTAGTTGTTTCTATAGAAAAAAAACAAATGTTAATGATTTGAATATCAGGGTCAAAGGTCAGAGTCAAATTTGTTTTGTGTAGACTGAATATCAAGGTCAAAGGTCAGAGTCAAATTTGTTTTGTGTAGACTTAATCTAAAGGAGAATATCCATGTATATCTGACAGGTGGATAATATCTCTATGTTATAGGCAGATTAGGTGGATAATATCTCTATGTTATAGGCAGATAAGGTGGATAATATCTCTATGTTATAGGCAGCTTAGGTGGATAATATCTGTATGTTATAGGCTGATTAGGTGGATAATATCTGTATGTTATAGGCAGATTAGGTGGATAATATCTCTATGTTATAGGCAGATTAGGTGGATAATATCTGTATGTTATAGGCAGATTAGGTGGATAATATCTCTATGTTATAGGCTGATTAGGTGGATAATATCACTATGTTATAGGCAGATAAGTTGGATAATATCACTATGTTATAGGCAGATTAGGTGGATAATATCACTATGTTATAGGCAGATTAGGTGGATAATATCTCTATGTTATAGGCAGATTAGGTGGATAATATCTGTATGTTATAGGCAGATTAGGTGGATAATATATGTATGTTATAGGCAGATTAGGTGGATAATATCTGTATGTTATAGGCAGATTAGGTGGATAATATCACTATGTTATAGGCAGATTAGGTGGATAATATCACTATGTTATAGGCAGATTAGGTGGATAATATCTCTATGTTATAGGCAGATTATGTGGATAATATCTGTATGTTATAGGCAGATTAGGTGGATAATATATGTATGTTATAGGCAGATTAGGTGGATAATATCACTATGTTATAGGCAGATTAGGTGGATAGTATCACTATGTTATAGGCAGATTAGGTGGATAATATCTCTATGTTATAGGCAGATTAGGTGGATAATATCTCTGTTATAGGCAGATTAGGTGGATAATATCTCTATGTTATAGGCAGATTAGGTGGATAATATCTGTATGTTATAGGCAGATTAGGTGGATAATATCTGTATGTTATAGGCAGATTAGGTGGATAATATCACTATGTTATAGGCAGATTAGGTGGATAATATCTCTATGTTATAGGCAGATTATGTGGATAATATCACTATGTTATAGGCAGATTAGGTGGATAATATCACTATGTTATAGGCAGATTAGGTGGATAATATCACTATGTTATAGGCAGATTAGGTGGATAATATCACTATGTTATAGGCAGATTAGGTGGATAATATCTCTATGTTATAGGCAGATTAGGTGGATAATATCTCTATGTTATATGCAGATTAGGCGGATAATATCACAATATCACTATGTTATAGGCAGATTAGGTGGATAATATCACTATGTTAAAGGCAGATTAGGTGGATAATATCTCTATGTTATAGGCAGATTAGGTGGATAATATCTGTATGTTATAGGCAGATTAGGTGGATAATATCTGTATGTTATAGGCAGATTAGGTGGATAATATCTCTATGTTATAGGCAGATTAGGTGGATAATATCACTATGTTATAGGCAGATTAGGTGGATAATATCACTATGTTATAGGCAGATTAGGTGGATAATATCTGTATGTTATAGGCAGATTAGGTGGATAATATCTGTATGTTATAGGCAGATTAGGTGGATAATATCTCTATGTTATAGGCAGATTAGGTGGATAATATCACTATGTTATAGGCAGATTAGGTGGATAATATCTCTATGTTATAGGCAGATTAGGTGGATAATATCACTATGTTATAGGCAGATTAGGTGGATAATATCACTATGTTATAGGCAGATTAGGTGGATAATATCACTATGTTATAGGCAGATTAGGTGGATAATATCACTATGTTATAGGCAGATTAGGTGGATAATATCACTATGTTATAGGCAGATTAGGTGGATAATATCTGTATGTTATAGGCAGATTAGGTGGATAATATCTCTATGTTATAGGCAGATTAGGTGGATAATATCTGTATGTTATAGGCAGATTAGGTGGATAATATCTCTATGTTATAGGCAGATTAGGTGGATAATATCTGTATGTTATAGGCAGATTAGGTGGATAATATCTGTATGTTATAGGCAGATTAGGTGGATAATATCTCTAGGTTATAGGCAGATTAGGTGGATAATATCTGTATGTTATAGGCAGATTAGGTAGGCAGATTAGGTGGATAATATCTCTATGTTATAGGCTGATTAGGTGGATAATATCACTATGTTATAGGCAGATTAGGTGGATAATATCACTAGGTTATAGGCAGATTAGGTGGATAATATCTCTATGTTATAGGCAGATTAGGTGGATAATATCTCTATGTTATAGGCAGATTAGGTGGATAATATATCTATGTTATAGGCAGATTAGGTGGATAATATCTCTATGTTATAGGCAGATTAGGTGGATAATATCTGTATGTTATAGGCAGATTAGGTGGATAATATCTGTGTTATAGGCAGA
Source organism: Mytilus trossulus (assembly GCF_036588685.1). Taxonomy (NCBI): domain Eukaryota; kingdom Metazoa; phylum Mollusca; class Bivalvia; order Mytilida; family Mytilidae; genus Mytilus; species Mytilus trossulus. The sequence goes on along the minus strand of NC_086376.1, from coordinate 94,213,743 downwards.
TTAGGTGGATAATATCTGTATGTTATAGGCAGATTAGGTGGATAATATCTCTAGGTTATAGGCAGATTAGGTGGATAATATCTCTAGGTTATAGGCAGATTAGGTGGATAATATCTGTATGTTATAGGCAGATTAGGTGGATAATATCTGTATGTTATAGGCAGATTAGGTGGATAATATCTGTATGTTATAGGCAGATTAGGTGGATAATATCTCTATGTTATAGGCAGATTAGGTGGATAATATCTCTATGTTATAGGCAGATTAGGTGGATAATATCACTATGTTATAGGCAGATTAGGTGGATAATATCTCTATGTTATAGGCAGATTAGGTGGATAATATCACTATGTTATAGGCAGATTAGGTGGATAATATCACTATGTTATAGGCAGATTAGGTGGATAATATCACTATGTTATAGGTAGATTAGGTGGATAATATCACTATGTTATAGGCAGATTAGGTGGATAATATCACTATGTTATAGGCAGATTAGGTGGATAATATCACTATGTTATAGGCAGATTAGGTAAATAATATCTGTATGTTAGGCAGATTAGGTGGATAATATCACTATGTTATAGGCAGATTAGGTGGATAATATCACTATGTTATAGGCAGATTAGGTGGATAATATCTCTATGTTATAGGCTGATTAGGTGGATAATATCACTATGTTATAGGCAGATTAGGTGGATAATATCACTAGGTTATAGGCAGATTAGGTGGATAATATCTCTATGTTATAGGCAGATTAGGTGGATAATATCTCTATGTTATAGGCAGATTAGGTGGATAATATCTCTATGTTATAGGCAGATTAGGTGGATAATATCTCTATGTTATAGGCAGATTAGGTGGATAATATCTGTATGTTATAGGCAGATTAGGTGGATAATATCTGTATGTTATAGGCAGATTAGGTGGATAATATCTGTATGTTATAGGCAGATTAGGTGGATAATATCTGTATGTTATAGGCAGATTAGGTGGATAATATCTCTAGGTTATAGGCAGATTAGGTGGATAATATCTGTATGTTATAGGCAGATTAGGTGGATAATATCTGTATGTTATAGGCAGATTAGGTGGTTTTAGTGGGACCTGTTATATTATTTTTTAATGTGAGGTTGAAAACAGCCTTACCTGGATGCATTGTATTTTGAAAAAATAGAAATGGTACATAAGATGTCTGCTTTTGGTAAAAAAAAAAAAAAATTACATAAAAGCACTTGCACAACTGTACAAGTTTATCTCTGTTTTTTTTCAAATTTCACTTGTACTTCATTATTTGGTTATAATCATATAAGCATATACTAATGGGGAACGACTAATATTACCATGAGAAAGAAATTAACAGAACAAGTATAAATTGGTTTGGAATTTAATATTTTAGGGTCAGCAGCAGATTTATGTAAAGCAGCAATGCTTCAAATAGAACAGTCACTTAGAAACCATCAGCACCTCAGGGCTAGGTTTGTAGTTAACATTATCTTAATTAGAATCTTTATAATATAAATTTTTAGAATGTCATGCTCAGGTGAGAAGACTGGGATTTTGTTTCTATCAAACTAAGTGATGGATTACTATAATAGAATCATAGCTATATGTACCTTCTCCAAATTATGCTAATTTGGCCTACATTTCATTCCTAATTAGGACTATAGTTAAATTCCAATCCTTTTAACTTAAAGTAACATTTAGATTGTTTCCAATTTTTTACTGTGACTTGACTAACAGTATAGCTCTCCATCTATTGCAGTTCGTTCAAATTGTCTGACTCAATTGAAATTTGCTTTATGAAAACAAACTGTTCAACTGGTCAGACATTTAAACCAAATGCCTTTTACCATTATATATTTAATATTGTACAGCAATGAAACATTGTGAAAAAAGGTAAAATCACAAAAATACTTAACTTTGAGGAAGTTTCAAAACGGAAAGTCCCTAATCAAATGACAAAATCAAAAGCTAAAACACAAAAAACGAATTGATAACAACTGTCGTAGTACAGGCATTTTCTTATGAAGATATGTGACAAGGGACATTTCCTTACACTAAAGCAAATAAATTTTGTTATTTTTTTGTCAAACATCAGCCATAGAAATAGTTATTATAGACTCAGATGCCTAGTTGAAACAATTGATATGAGTATGGTAACAGTTTTTTTTTCTCTGCAAGATCATTGACAAGGTTGTTTCTTTAAAGCTTATAGAAAAACCTGTATAGCCAAACACTTTTATTTTATGATTGGCAACTAACTTCTAGTAGTATTGCTTCATGATCTATATTCTGTTGTGAGTTTTATTAGATTGAAATAATTCTATACTTACATGGTATACCTTTAAAACTTTTGTAGACAGTTATATCAGATACATGATGAGTTACTGCTTCTATACTTACATGGTATACCTTTAAAACTTTTGTAGACAGTTATATCAGATACATGATGAGTTACTGCTGGAGGTCCATGATGACGACATCAAGGCAGTTCAAAGTAAGCATCCTCAGTTTATATGATTTGTGCAACTCTTTTAAAATTCTACAACAACATAGCTCTTTTAAGACTTCTCAACTGTAACTTTACAGATATCAGATATGAGGAAAGGAAAAGAAACAGCTGTTGAACATATTTTACTGCTTGGGGGAAAAAAATCATAAAAAGCGTGAGGATAAAAAAAATAACGCATTTATGCCTAGCACAAAACTCTTATCCTTGCAGTTTTTTGTTCCACATTTTTGATACAATGAATATATATGAAATTTGATTTTGTAACAGAGAGAGCTTCAATTGATCCCCTCACATTTCAAAATCTTTCTATGCCACTTAAGGTACTCTTAACTTTAGTTGATTGATTGGAGTGAACCACAAATTATTTTGTGTCTGAATAAACTGAAAATATATGTACGGTTTATTTCGACTCTCTAAGACTCTTCCTTAACATCTATGCCATTGTGAACCATGGTTAAACAAATAGTTTTGAATGCTTCACTTATATATAGTACATGCTGTAACAGCCAAAAAAAATTGTAAAAATCATTGATACATAGAAATTGTGTATGAGGAACATTACTGGATAACATTTTACTATCTGTAGATAATACACTTCATCAAAAAATCTTTGTGTCCTTTCTTTTGCTTCCTCTATAAAACCAATGAAAGAACCAGCTAAATCGACACATATGTAAATGGTGATGAAGAATATACATGTTTGAAATATATGTAATTTGAAATTGATTCTTACATTTTTATACTTTCAGGCATATTAAAAACAGTAATGGAAGATACTAGTGCATTATGTGGTTCTGTTGTTAAATTAAAGGTTCCAGTAAAAGTTTCCATCAGTGTTGGAAAAACGTGGGGACATATGACTGCTGTAAAATAACTATGACATCATTTAGATCAAATTATTGTGAACCATTTTGGGCCCACTTCAGAGTTTATAAGTACATTTTGAATCTGTTTCTGAAGACTTTACAATATGTGACTTTGAAATTAATATTGTCAGCATTTTGAGATTTAAACAAAATAGATTGGACTTTGCTGTCAAAAAACAATTCAAAATCTTACAATAATCTTGATTCACTAGCATTTTTTAAATACTGTTTCTTCAAAATAAAAGTCAGTTCATATATTAAACCTTTTTTTAAAAATTGGACAGGTGTGAAATTCTTTTCTCTAAATCAAAGCTGATTTTGAATTATAATGTTGATGTGTTTTGTTTTAATCTTTTTATAGATATAGGAAGATGTGGTGTGAGTGCCAATTATGAGACAACTCTCCATCCAAATAACAATTTAAAAATTACATAAGCTATAAAGGGCCCCAAAATTACTAGTGTAAAACCATTCAAACGGGAAAACCAACGGTCTAATCTATATAAACAAAACGAGAAACGAGAAACACGTATATATTACATAAACAAACAACAACTACTGTACATCAGATTCCTGACTTAGGACAGGTGCAAACATTTGCAGCGGGATTAAACGTTTTAATGGGCCCAAACCTTCTCCCTTTTTCTGAAACAATAGCATAACATCACAACATAGAAAAACATACGATAAAATATCAATTGGCAGACTTAACTCAATCAAAAAACGTATGATTACACAATGAACGAATAAATTTGATCTGCGATATCTGAATACAAATGCACAGTTAATTAAATATTAGAGACAAACATTCATGACTAAAAGGCTAACAAACAAATTCAAACACACTGAGAAATATTTAACCAATCAATGTTCACTTTAGAAAAAAAACGTTTTTTTATAATCTTGAAGTTTATACAAATGTTGTAAGAATAAGTGAAAAATTGAAGATATTACAAATAATCCAAGCTGGTATACAGACAAGATCCATATAAATAAAAAATGACAAAAAAGCATTATAAACAGTATCAACAGGTGGAATTAACAAGAAAATACGATTTGAGAGTACTCACAGTTACTGACAGCTAGTTAAAAGCCAAAACCAATTAATAGTAAAAAATCATGCATCAATGCATCAGAGACTAAAATCGACTAAAACACATCACAGGGATTTAGTATTTTAACGTCATTAATAGTCAAAGAAGACATGACTTGTGCAATGCCAAAAATAAATGTATCGACAGGTAGTAGTATAGTGAAGAGCGACTTCTTTAGAAATAAAAGTTAACGTGGCTGTGTCCCCTATACATCTCGCCTCAAAAGATAATGAAATTTAGTTATGTTTTAATTTGCTAATGAAAAAATCAATATTAGTGCCAATGTGAACTATATTCAGAGATCTAATTACAATATTGGTACGATAACCCTTACTTATAAGTTTGTTTAAAGGTTCGATGAGTTTACAAGGATCACATAGTGATTTCCTCGCTTTAAGTACAATATTACCATAAAATTTAGGATGAGAAATACCATTTTTAATAAGCTTTCTACAGGTATAGCCAAATTTACTAATCAAATCTTTGTATCTATGAAAGAATTTAGTAAAAGTTTTAAGTAATTTATGGTATCGAAATCCCTGACACAACAATTTACCAGTGATGCATTGATTACGTTCGTTAAAATCTATGACATCAGAACACACACGGGCAAACCGAACGAGTTGCGATATATAAACACCGTATGATGGAGCCAAAGGCACATCGCCGTCTAAAAAAGGAAAATTAACAATAGGAAATGAAAAATCGTCTCTTTTGTCGTAAATTTTAGTGTGAAGTTTCCCGTTTGAAATTGAAATGTCTAAATCTAGAAAAGGACAACTGCTGCTGTTTATGTTAGATTTAGTAAAAGTAAGTTCGTTTGGGTAAATTTCTGAAGTATATTTAGAGAACTCTGGATTATTGAACGAAAAAATATCATCCAGATAACGGTAGGTATTTTTGAATGTATCAACCAAATGTAACAATGATGGGTCTTTACTGAGTTTGGTCATAAACTGAGATTCATAGCAATATAGAAATAAATCTGCTATTAAAGGGGCATAGTTGGTGCCCATAGGAATACCTACTACCTGACGATACACTTTATCGCCGAAACGTACATAAATGTTATCAAGCAGAAAGTTTAAAGCTTCAATCATATCCTCACATTTCCAGTAAGTGTTTTCTTTGGTTAACATTCACAATGAATTTCTAATTTTCTTGCTCTCCTCTGATTTCATTGTTGAAAAATGTAGACACATCTTTTTTAAGATCACAATCAGTTCCAAAGGACTGACAAACTTTTTATAATTGGCCTTCTTATCATTTAAAAATCATTAGTGACTAATTCCAGGTCTGTATTTTGTATAATTAAATAAATCTATTCTCTACAGTTTTGTGCCGTTCTTTTTATTATTAATAAATGTTCTTTGCTTAAGTTTAAGGTCTGAAAGTAAAAAACCTATAAAGAAAACAAGGACAGGTTAAGACAGAAATCTTTAATATTGCAAGCAGAGAAAACATCATGTGATTCACTGTGTGACTTCATCATCAGATGACATCACAAATACTAAAAATCCCAGCTAGAAGTAGACATCAGTTGTGGTAGTGTTATAGTAAGATAGTACAGGATAGACAGTGATGTTATTGGTGGTTATATTATGTAGCGGAATCGGTTTTTATATATCTAAAATTATATGTTAGATTGCTTATTTCAATTTACAATTCATTTTCATTGTTATTATTTTGCTTACATGTTCGTATCTAGGGTAAACTAAAAAGTGTAGTTGATTTCCATTGGTTAATCACTAAGGGTTCTCGGTGTTTTACATAAGATAAATGATAAAAAGCTTTTCTTTCCTTCTCGGTAGTAATCAATAGTTGTTTGGATTAAAATATATTCGAGTGCACCTTTATATACAAGTTTGTATCGAAGTACGCGGTTGGTTAAAGTTGTTATTTCTTCACCTGTAATTAGTATATAAAGTAGATATTTTATTAATTCGGCCGCTTGATCGTATAAAGCCAAGGTCTGTATAAGACATAATCGACATTTGGTTTGAATAAAACCGCCGTTGTTTATCTTTATTATTAAGGGCTTACGGGTGTATTATACCCCGATGTCTGAATAAGACACTGCAACTTGGTTTGAATAAAACCGATATGCTTTATTTCTTAGGGTGATTGTTCGTTGCTTTATTTGGTCCGCTTTTAGTCCATAGCGTGTTCTAGTAAGAATTGAGTAAAGAAGCTTTTATATTTTGGGGGTTTGAATTTAAGATTTAATGAGATTACGATAGAGTTTAACAGTTTAGGATATTTACGGTAAAATGCCATTTGTTTAGAAGCCGAAACTTAATATTCATTTTACATTTTTGATAGAAGCTTTTACATTATTTTACAATGTAATATTTTATGTGACTTTGATACTTTGTATTGTTATTGCAATATTATTTACATCTGTTGATATTTTGAGAGACCTTATTAAATTATATAAACTTACTTATCTCGATCTCTTCAGCCAAGGAGACTCAGGGCCCAGTGGTTCGAACCTTTACATAAGGTTAACAGACGGTTTTATACAATTTATTGTCGGAAATATCAAGTAGACTTGTGTTTCGGGAATTAATCATTTCCGAGCCATAAGATCAATTACGCTTGATTTAATATAATTGTCCGATTACAGGTGTTTCAATTTGTAGTTAACTTAGGTATATTGAGGTCAATGTCAAGTATTGATTTGTCTGTGTACTTATAGGTAAAGGTGTGTTCGAAGAGTAGACACACGTATTTACAGTATTGTTGATTTGGACACACGATAAAAAGGAACTCGTCATTACAATGTAGAAATACCTGTAGCTTTAGAGGCTGAGTTATGGAAGAAGAAGAAGAAGAAGAGTTAACATTATAGCTGACTTTAACAAATAAAACACAGAGTTAATAAAAGAAAGATATTTTATACATAGAAAAATACAGAGGTTAAACCGTCTCCTGTTACAATTAAACTAAGTTCTGTTACTAACTACAGAATGGAAAATATACTGATATTCTTCAAGAATGGTCAATGTTCTATATAGGCCATTCAAAAATTGTCAATATATGTTATGATGGTATGATACTAAACCCCTAACGGGAAGGATTGTGCCTGATGTTCATATGATGAATTCATAATCTTTCAGTCAGTTTAATTGAAGTCTGGAGCTGGCATGTCAGTTAACTGCTAGTAGTCTGTTGTTATTTATGTATTATTGTCATTTTGTTTATTTTCTTTGGTTACATCTTCTGACATTAGACTCGGACTTCTCTTGAACTGAATTTTAATGTGCGTATTGTTATTCGTTTACTTTTCTACATTGGTTAGAGGTATAGGGGGAGGGTTGAGATCTCACAAACATTTTTGCGCCTGTCCCAAGTCAGGAGCCTCTGGCCTTTGTTAGTCTTGTATTATTTTAATTTTAGTTTCTTGTGTTCAATTTGGAAATTAGTATGGTGTTCATTATCACTGAACTAGTATATATTTGTTATGGGGCCAGCTGAAGGACGCCTCTGGGTGCGGGAATTTCTCGCTACATTGAAGACCTGTTGGTGACCTTCTGCTGTTGGTTTTTTTTTGGTCAGGTTGTTGTCTCTTTGACACATTCCCCATTTCCATTCTCAATTTTAATGTATTATTATAAACATTTCAGAATTGAATGCTCCTCTTTGAAATTTTATTGGGGTGTAAAAGCATGCACAGAAGCACATTTATTTTTATAAATATAAAAAAGGAGATGTGGTATGATTGCCAATGAAACATCTCGTCACAAGACACCAAATGACACAGAAATTAAAGGTCACTGTACGGCCTTCTACAATGAGCAAATCCCAATCTTCAATATAGTTAACTATAAAAGGACCCAAAATCACATATGTAAAACAGTTCATAGTTTATCAATATCAAATGAGAAAACTAACGACCTAATTAATGTAAAAAAAATGAACAAAAAACATTTTTGCCTTTGGCCTTTGTTAGTCTTGTATCTTCTTTTTTTTTAACTCATTTATATGTTTTTGAGGTTAGTGTGACATTATTTTTCTGTGAACTAGATGCCAACCCTCTCCAAACCTGGGACAGTTGTGTAAGAGTACAATATAAGAATAAACTAAAAAAAACCAGTTGAACAAGAAGGATATCTCAATATTTGCCATATTTAAAAACATGATGATACAATTTAACTTGTAAAACAAGCAACAAATCACATGTGGTAGATTCTTGGATGAATAAAGTTTTTTTAAGAAAATGGATGAAAGACATGAAAATTGTTATTTTAACTATTTTTTCTTTCTTGATAACGCGAGAAAAATATGCAAAGAGGCAAGAACTAACAATGAGTGTCGGAAAAAAAAACCATTGTTATTATTCGTGTTCATATTTTATACCTTGTATTTTGTGCTAAAGTTACTAAGAAGAGGCTAAGTTCTCTCTTGATACAGAGTAAAACACCAGAAAATGTATTTTTTGTTATTTGTATTGATGGGGTCAAGGATTTGTATAGTTAAAGTCATAAGAAACCTCAAATTAAAAAAAAAAGATGCAT